>NC_081405.1:681966343-682266343 GCF_030272615.1 Cryptomeria japonica | reverse complement strand
ATATTAACATATGCATTTTAGAATATATGCCCTAATACTGTTCAATTTCATACAGAAAACACTTCCCTTGATAATAAGAACAAATCATACAAATCTGCACATAAAAATAACGGATATAACCTTCTAGGAGTGACTATCATAAAAATGAAGCGTAATAAGCAATCATTAAAATATGCTCCTGCAAAAAGCCTACCAAAACATTTTACTGGTTCAAGACTTTATTGCAGGTTTTTACCAGGAGTATGTTCTAATAATTATAAAATTTCTAAGTTAAAAAAATCTTATCATAATAAGTAAGTCACTTCACAAAAGAAACCTACCTTAACCCCAATAGCAACTGCTGTTTTCAACTTCAATAGTTTACCTAACTGCTCTGAACCAGATCCATGGTTTTCAACAGAAAATAAAGGTACACCCCTGCTAGAAGCTAAGCCGGGAAAATGACTGACAAGCGCACGAGGATGGCAATCTACTGCAATCAGCACTGCCTACAAGAAATAAAGATACCGTGATATTAGTATTCCAACAAGCTTGATATAATAGTCCCTTTCAAAAGATGATCTGGATCACATCCAATTGCTCCATTAAAATAAATTCCACACTTTTAAAGGTAAAAAATACAAACCCCCATTCATTCTCTCTCACACAGATTTAAATCATAATATATTTATCACTTGAAGGATTTTTATATATTCTGTTTAAAGTCATCTTTGTCTGAAGTGATAATTTGATCCATCAACAAACTAGAAAAATGAGAGAAAAAGATTAATACAAAAACTCTATCAAAAGCTGATACCAATACTATGACAACCATTTAAAACGTTGACAACAAATACATTTCAATAATAAAACATAATTAAGAAGCCCCTAAAAGAAGTCAGACACCAATTATTGCCGTGAAATATTGCAATACTAACATCACTCAATATTAGTTAGAATTTAGAAACAATACAATGCAATTTGTCATTAGATTAACATCCTCCCTTCAATAGATATCTTCACAATCCCCAAAATATATCTCAAACCAAAAAACAAAGGCAGTTGTAAAGGCCTCAGATGCCCACAATGCAGTAAAGTCTTCTAGTAGTCCAGCAGAAAAATAAAATTATAATCGACTATCAAACATAATGATGGAACCTTGTGCTTTTCTACACCATAAAAAATTGCATTATTGGCTAATTCTAAAACACTCTTTATCACAACTTAACATTATAGGCTGCTCTTGTCAACATTTCAGCTAATCAAGAATTACTCTAACTAAACTTCCCCCCGTCCAGCAGTCACAACACCTCTGTGCTCCTTTTTATAGCAGAAAGTGCAATAAACCAAGCAACATTGCCTAAACTAACGTAACAAGCGAAATCAAAAGTGGACACACCTATCAATCTGATACAATGCCAAACAGAATCAATTTAGCCAGCAAAGTAACTTTGACCTGTAAAGAACATATGTAAGAACCCCTGCTTATTCTGCCCTTAATTTTCAGTTCTGATGGTTTGGCATTTTGTCAAACACTTGGCATGCAAACCTCTGAATTCTGATTTTCTGGGTTTGATATGAATTTTTGAGTTTGTTGTTTCAATTTTGGATTTATGGTGTTGCAATTACGTGTACGAAATAAAAGAGAACATAACAAACAACTTAACAATACCAAAGGAACCCTTCATAGGTAAAATATGAGGTCTGATTACAAATAACTCAAGTATTTATCAGATTGTAACAGCAAGTACAAACCCTAAGTATTTGAGTGTTTAACAATTACAACATACCCGGATGAAGCATAACTCCAATAACAATGAGATGAGCAACGTAAAAGACCATATGATGATGAAACAAACTCAAATCTAGACTCCAACAAGTCTGAGATTTCTGTAATTAACTGGAAGGTCTGAAACACAATGCTGATTGCAAATTTGGTGATGCCAAACTCTCCAAAATCTCCTCCAAACCCTAGCACAACTTAGCAATGAAAATACTAACAAATCCTTGCTCAAACAAATCTAAACCTGCTGCAAACACTGTTCACATCACTGTAGCAGCATTATTCATGTCACTGTAGCAGTGCTGTTCAAGTTATTGTTCACGGCACTGCTCATATCACTGCAAATAAGCCCCAAAATGAATTTTGAACGAATCATTTGTGTCCAACACACGAATTCCCAAGGGTTTTCGCCCTTGAAAATGGCTGTCACCGTCACACCAACAACTATGGAGAAATTCAAATATCAAATGATTACATAACATATCTCTTGAGAAGGACGAGACTCCTTTATGAAGACTTCCCAAACCGTTGGTGAACCTCCACTCTCAATGTGGGTTAAAATCTCACTTTTATTTTTCGTTATCCCAATAGTACACCCACCTTGCAAAAATGGCTGAAAAGCATCAGAATCGAAATCTAACGGCACAAGAGTGATCCCAATGATGAAAGATGATAAACGATCCCGACTAGATGACTTACTAAAAATAGACGCACTCTCCAAGAATCTTGGAGCCCAAACCGGAAGCTAAAAATAACATCTGAAAGCGTCATTTAACTCCTCTAAACCATCCGAGCTCATTGGAAATACCAAAACACCTCTTGGATCATGCTAAAACAAACTCAAAATGTCAGCGACAACTGCACTGCTAGAGAATCTGAAAACAAGGACATTACAACATATGTATGTGTATAGTGTAATCTATCATAAATGATGCAGAAGGAATACAAGCATCAGCTCTTTTTCTTTCTACAAGGAAAAAAATAATGACAAATAAAACTCCATGAGATGGCTCTAGACACAGCCAGCAAGGGGCAATGTAGGAGGATATTACAATGAAACCTAGAGCAGTGAAAAGCAGATACAACTTGGGAAATTTTCTAAAAAGACAAACTAATTCACAGTCTGAAAACAAAGAAGCATAAATTGAGAAAAAACCACAACCAATCACAATTTTCCCAATTTGCTAATGGTCCCAGATTTTTCCCTCTAAAACATAATTAAACTTGCCTCCAAAGATGTAATGTCCCAGATTAAATTAATTAAGTAATTCAATCAGTTTTCAGCAAAGGATATATATTGAGGAACTAGATTCTCTTTCCAAAACCCTTGGATATTCAGATTTGAGAACTATTAGGAATTTCTCAATTAAATTCAACAATTTGCCAATCAAGTAAACAAAAATTTCAACCAAACTTCACAAAAATGAAACTGAAACTTCATCCAACTGAAATTTAATTTTTCAAACTGATTCCCAGTATGGAATACATCATATTTGCTGTCATAAATCAGATATCAACAGCAAGATACTTCTGCTACAAATTAACCCAAAACAGTGAGCAAATACTAAGCCTGAAATGTATGGCAAGCTCATAAAATTTTAGGAAAAATTTCCCAAACTTCAAACCAACTTAATCAATGAAAAAATATCATGAAAAAACATAAAATAAACAGAAAACCCCTGGCCTTCAAGCTACCATGAACTTCTACAACACATACAAACTCAACACTAAAGAAATCCTTAACAAATCAGCACAATGACACCCCTTGAAATGAAATTATTCAATGACAATCCTTGACTCGACTTCCGTCTTAAATCACCTAGTAATCCTCTAACTCTCGTCGTTAGATCACCTAGAAACTTTCAAACTCTCATTCTAAAGTGTCCTTCTCCACTGGTTCATCAGCTACTGAAGAATCCTCAAGGTGCTCCATTCGAGCCCTGGATGTATTATTTTATAAATGAAATAATGAACGGAGTGAAGATGATAGACTGGGCTCGAATGATAAGTGACAACTTGGATAGCCAGCTGAAGAATTTGGACGCGAATAGGACCTTCTTCATGAGCTCGTACCTATTCTATTCCCTGGCTAGAACCTACAGATACAGAGGTCTCACCTGCAGAGGGGAAGTCGGTAACAAAGAAAATCAGTTTCCAATCTATGACTGTTATCCCCAGCTTCACATGGAAGAAAAGTTCCATTTCAAAAGGGTGAATGACACATTCCTCATACACATCACACGGACGGTGCAAGGTGGACTACATCAGAGACTCTCTCAAGAGTCTATGGACTTCATCGGTAGATTCGGATATTGGTATATCCAATACCCGAAGTTTACTTACATTAGAATTCAAGGGTTTACCGGATCTCCCTATAAGCTTCCAGCTTACCCTACCAACCGAGTTGTGCTACTTGAGGTTGTGAGGCAATTGGAGGGATATATGGCAATTCAAAGAGATAAGCAGAAGAAGGTAGGAACCTCCTCTCCCACGATTGGGAATGGACTGGAAACGTGTCTGTCGTCACAAGCCACTGCCACTGCTAAGAAGGAGTTGGCTTGGTACCCCTTTTAGCAATACAAGGCGAGGAAGAATTTTGATCCATTCCACAAAATAAAAAGGATCGAAGGGATCACATTTGAGCACAGAGTTGATTTAGAAGATTATTGGGCTAACGCAACCGATAGTTTCGAGATCAAGAAGAGATTTTAGTCGAGGATTCCCTTGAACATGGTAAGAGCAACGAAGGTGTTTAGAGTTGCTGACCAAGTAGAAGACAGCCTTGAGCTTCAGCAGCCAGGTTTTGAAAAGATGAAGAATGAACCACTAGCCTTGATAGATTGGTCAGAGGAAGAAAAATCAGATTTGGTAGACCTCGTGAGGTCAGTGGTCGAATATTCTAAATGGTGGACCTCTAAAAGGACGAAACCATTGAAGTCTACAGGTATGGCCCTAACCTACGACTTGATGGGAGTAAATGACTCGCTTTCCACCAACCCTTGCATCTCTGTAGGCAATGCTCGGAATCCAGAGAGTGTTGGGTCTCGGAAGAGGAAGGAGTTAGTTGGAAGCTCTGGAAAGGCCATAGGAAAGAAGGTTGTAAGGGAGAGAAGGGAGTCCAGCGAAGGTCATTCCATCCTGAGTGCCGCATTTGCCGTGCCTGATCAGAATGCAGTAGAGGAGCAGGAGATGGACATATATATGGTAAATAATGAAGTGAGAGTGTCGTCTCCTTCAATTGAGGAAATAATGAAAACAGTTGTCCAAAGTCCGAACAGAGAGCAAATTTTAAATGCAGCTACAGAAGTTGAAACGCCTGCATCTCCAGTAGTCTTCTTGGATGGTATAGCTACTAGACCAGGAGGGACAGATGATGGGTTTGATCAAAATACCGTAGAGCAGTTGACCATTCCTGATTGACTGAGAGAAAGGATAAGGGCTAAGGTCCCTAAGGAAGCCCATTCTGAAGAGAACACAGCAGCATTTCTGGAGAAGGTGAATGAGCCAGTCATAGCCAAGCCACCCAAGCCAACCAGAAAGTTCTCTTTGATTCAGAGGGATAGTGCAGGATTCAGGACAGTTCAGATAGTTGTGCCAAAGGAAGGAAAAACTCGGGACAATATTGCCCCGGAGGATTATAAGATCACCACTATAGAATTGGGTAAGCCTACCCAAGACCAAGAAGTCCAGTACTTCAACGACTCTTGTAACGCCCTCAAGGCGAGTTTAGCTCAAGAAAGAGAGAAGAGAAAGAAGGTTGAGGAAGAAAATCAGCAATGAAGTATGTTCTCCATCTTACTAGGCCACTCAACCATGAGATACCAGTCACCCCTCCACAGCCTCTTCAGCAGGAGTCAATGAAGAATTACAAGGATATGAAGGGCACATTCACACAAGCCAAGGAGTGGATTTCAGATGCTTCAACACGTGCTGATATACTTGTGGAAAATTTAGTATCAGCACATGAGTCGGCCTCTTCGTTGGTCAGTCGTATTCAGGACCTAGCTACCAATTGAGAAGATGTGGAGGAAATTCAAGATGAAATACTTCCACATCTGAAGGCTATCTGAGGCTTGTTGAAGAGAAGTTTGGTGGATGCAGGCGTCATACAGGCTGGGGATAGGTATGACTTCAACACCTAGTATTATGCTTTGGTCACCCATATTGAAGTTTTGAAGAAATCCGAGACTAAGTGCTTTGAAACAGAGGAGAGTGTCATGGAAATTTTGAGTAAGGTGTTTCATGTAGCGTCAGAGATCTGGAAGAAAGAGAGTATAAGGGAGAAGCATTTGCAGGCAGAGAACCTGAGAGCCAAGATTCAGTCGAGCTTCTTCAAAGACTCGAGGATGATTGACAAGGGCAATCTTTCAAGGGTTGCAAATTTTCTCTTCATTGATGAGAACTTTCTTGCCCAAGCAATTGAGTGGGAAAGCATCCTCGCCACATGTACCGATGATGTGGACATCATCGACTTCCAGATTAGCAGCTTGCCAAGTGTCACTATGGAGGAGTTCAGGCTTATCGTGTCCAGGTACATCGAATCTGTGAAAGGGGAAACTGGACGCACCTCAGTAAGAATAACAGCTATGCCACATGTCACTTTCTCATTCTTTCAAACTAATAGTTTTAGGAAACCCTAATTAGGGTTTGTAGCTTTCAATCTGGGCCCTTGATCGCTGTTTGATCTCGGCCGTTCATTTATTTCTGAAAACTATATAAGGTTACCTCCTCTCATTTGGAGAGTGTGAGGTTTTTGACATATTGTTGCGTGAAGGTCATTTTCGAATAATATATTGCATGTGTGCTTTCTCTTAAGGCTTTGTAATCCCTATTGTTTGAATGATTAGCATGGTTTCAATTTCCTCAACACTTCGTTAGAGTTAATTTAGATTTGCTTCCATGTTATTAGAATTGAATGAAGGATTTGATAAGTGTTAATTGATGGTGTATCTCCGCTCATACTTTTCGTGAATGGATGATTTCCATTTCACTGTGCAAAGTTTGTCTGAGCCCATCCTCTGTGCATCCCAACATCTCGATCATAAGCACAACCCATTGAAGATTGCACCGGCTTTGTGTAGTTGTCCATAGTGTGGCGAAGCAAAGTTTGGTTTCCCGAGAGCACCCAATTAATACCATCTCCAGAGTTCGTAGGATTAGATTAGCTTTCTCAAACCCTGTCTCTTTTCTCCTTTTTGAAAATTTAAATCCCAGAAAATCTAAAAAAAAAAAGAGAGCTTAAAATTGCTAAATCCGTCTAAAGTCCAACAGTTCAGAAGACATTTGTTAACGTAAGTCCCCCTTGAGATTCTCAGCATGCACTACCCAAGAAGCTATTTCACTAAAGTCGCTTGTTCGCACATATAGACCTTGGAATCAATAGTGATTTTTCAGGAGAGAATAGAATAGCTTCTAGTATCCTATTCTAACGTTTGGTAGATGATAAAACAAACACCAACATGTCCATCTGCCTATATTTATCCATATTCATTGGACCTCTGGTGAATGTGTTCTGCCGATGCTAATATTGACTTCCATATTGGTATTGATATTGTGGAGGCACTTGGTAGTTCTGATAATAGTTTGTATTATTCTGATAATTCTGATAGTTCCAGCAAAATTGTAAGGGGGATTAAAATATCTAGATTTATATGAATTATAGCTTGTCCCTCCCTGGCTCATAGCTACACTAGTTCCACAGGGTATGGACATCGAGGTTGAATAGGTAGAGCTGCTAACATGAGCAGAGGTCATTGGCATGGTGTATTGATTGTATTGTGTGGCATATGGGGTGGATGTAGTCATTAGCAAGTATGAAAAATTGCTAGTCATAGGCATGGTCTAATGTAACTGAGTAGAGACATGGGATACTGGTTGTGTGGATAAGCGAGCAACTTCTTGGGCTACTTCATCCCTCCTCTATAATAACATCAACCCTCTTTTTTCCTTCTCCAACATATCAATTTCATTTTGTAGGTCTTGTTCCATGGATCCTTGTTTTTGACTGCTAGATGAAGATGACTTATTAATAGAACTTCCAGGTGTGGAAAATCCTAGAGGAGGCCTAAAAAAGATTTGCACGCTTTTATCTCCTTTTTGATGCTGATGCGCCATGTTCCCTTGTGCTTGATTCAAAATCATCTCATTGTATTGACTTTAAGTGTTTCGTTTTGCTTCTGTCTGGAAGTCATGTTCATTAGTGAGTGGATCAATGTATTGGGTAACATACAATTTGTTCTTGTCTCTGAGAAGCTACATTTGATTTGTTACCATTTGATTATGAGTTTTGTTTTTCCTTCTATTACTTTTTGGTTCCAATTCTCTGTGTTTGACTGAACGATCCTTGTGTAATGATCTCCTACCACACATTCAAGGCTATATATGTCTGAGACTTTAAATGTGTACAATCAAAGTAGCCACCCTTTTAGGGATTTTGTTCTTTTTCACGACAGAGTCACTTAATGGTTTTAATCACACTTTTTTTTAGAGTAAAATTTTCCAAGTTCTTCCCCTACAAAGTCCTTCAAATGAAAGTTATCTATGTTCTCCGCAGCGGAGTCGCCAATTATATCTCTGGCAGTAATAAGATAGCTGAAAGGCACTAATCAAATCTCATATTGTGATTGTTTTATTACCAAAATTGTAGATTACCAAACACTAAGAGAATGTCAAACTCTATGATCAAGCTCAATATATACTCAATATAATTTGTTGGAGCTCAATATAATTTTTTGGAGCTCATAAATTGCAGATTACCAAACTATAAGAGAATGCCAAACTCTATGATCAAGATAGGTAGTCAATTTTGGCCAACTAGTGGAATGAACCTTCAAGGTTGCTAATTCCCTGCTTCTTTTGGTTCTGCTAAACCAAGGTAGGTATACCTTCTCACCAAGTATCTTTACCTTATGATTCTTAAGCAGATTATTGTACAAAACTATCCTAAGGTCAATCTCAATTGGCATTAAAGATTTGATATGACCTACTACCTCTATCCTTACTTCTTACTTCAAAACTTAAAATGAAAGCTTATTAACTGTGATTCTAGGATTATATATTTATGATTAAGACCAATGCCTTCTTTGCCTATTTGGGCTCAGAGTCTTGTGAATTTCCTTTCTTATATTCTCCTTGTTAGACAGTAAAATTACCATCCACTGTTAATCCTTCCACACTTAATGATTCAATTTCACTATGATAATTACCATACATGCAATTTTAATCACTATGATAATTACCATAATTACCTCTATTTGTAATCTATAATTGTTATGAAATTGAACTTCTGTAATGTACAAAATTCTTGGTACCACAAAAACTTGAGTTGGTGCTTAAAGGTTTTGGATTGAAAATTTGAATTGTTGGTACACTTATAGATAGGGGTTTGGCAACTTCTTAGGGTTGGTGCCCTTAGACATTGTAATTGGAGTATAGATTGTTAGGCTGGATTAGGGCAATAGATCCTAGCAGTGTTCTCACCGTGGTTTTTTCCATCCTGGATTTCCACGTAAATCTTGTGTATTATCTTTATTGTGCATCACTTTTATCATTATGTCTTTTGGTTTTCAGGTTGAAGCTTGTTAAAAGTTTAAATTGTTTAAGAAAGATTGAAGTTTTGTTTACTACTATTTCACACCCCCCCCCCCCCTCAGTAGTAATCCTGTGTTCTACAGTTTGGACAAACTACGTGGCTAGTCGCGACGGATACTAAGAGTTACAATGTTCTTGTGAGTCGAAATGAATGCATTTGCACACACTTGGGTAATCAAAGACTAAGTGCCTTTATCTGGTTTAGGATTCTTCTTCCACCTTGAGTATGCTTCCTAATCTCTTGATAAGTTGGGTTGAATTTTCTGGAGGTTCTAAGTGTGTACTGGGTCTTTATCTTTGAAATGTTCAGGAATATTTATTGGAGGTGGCACTAGATGTTGTGACCTTTTCACACATCACCCGATAGCAAATGGGGACCCCCACTTTTTTGCTTTTTTAGGGTGGATACTTTTCTTAGATTGCCTTGGTTTAGAAGTAGTTTCCTAGTTTTAGCCTTTGCTTATGAGAAGGTGTCATGTCAAAATACAAAAGGGTGTTAAAATTGCAAGGAAATGATCCTAAGTGTCAAGTCACTTTAACATGTCAATTTGTCCTCATGAACATTAAACTTACACTTTCCCTTTAAATTTGAGCAAAAATGATTAAAAATGTTGCAAGTTGAAGTCAGAGGATTTCACATTATGAAGTAGGAACTACATCATGGGATCTCAAAGCCAAAGAACAAATAGTTCAAGGGGAATTCCCTGACATAAGGATGAAATGCAAAGTATCACAAGGAATTCCAAACATCATGAAGAATGTTCAAGAGTTTATCAAGTCTACAATGCAAGTTGAGGTGGCTTCCCAATCACCATTCATCCAATCAAAGGGTTCCAAGTCAGCATTCATTAAAGGAGGAAATAAGTGACACATGGCGCTACATCAAATATTATTTATGTTACCTATTCTCATCTCTCATTGGCCAATGTAATGGTGGTTGTAACAAACCCTAATTAGGGTTTTATCTTGTAATCTCGGCCACTGATCTTATATCAATCTGAGTCGTTCATTGTAAATGGGACTTCTATAAAAAGGCTCAGCTCTCTAATTTGAAAAGGTTAATGCTAAAAGAGAAGAAGAATAGTTACCAAGGCGATTAGGAGTTAGAAGTTAGAGTAGAAGTAGATTAGGAGAGAAGGTATAGATTGTTGCCAAGATCTTGTTGCAAGAGACATTGTTTTTCATTGAAGTAACGATGAATTTTGTATGTTGATTCAACATGTTGCATGGTCTCTACTTCTCATTTTCTTCAATGCTAGCTAATTGAATAAAAGATTTTGTGGATGATTAATGGTGAAATTTGCATATCCATACTACTAGCAGTTTGTTGATTGTAAACTTACCTTGCGTGGTCAACTAGAATCCATATTCAAGCTTAACTTCAATTGCTATTTACACATTGATATGCATTGCCTTGATGGTGTCTATATTGTTGGTGGAAATTTGAACATCATATATTTAAATACCTTAAAAGATTGCACTAGCTTTGTGGAGTTGTTCATTGATGTCAAAGCAAAGTGTAGTAGAGTCTCACCAAGTCATTCACCACATCCTACATTCCTAGGAGAAGATTAGTCTTCCTAAACCCTTCCCCTTTTGTCCTTTTTTCAATTTAAGTTAGTTTAGGAGAGAAAGCATCACAAGATTGCAATATCGGATGATCAGGTTCCACCAACATTCAAGCATTCATGTACAACATAAGTCCCTTTGGATTACCAACAAAGACATTCCCAATTGAGCTTATCCACACATCAAGACCCAATATTAGGAACCTTGGAGTCTTCCAATTGATTGCATAGTTTAGCATTTGGGAAGATTTGTTCAAGAGAGGATAAGATATATTGGTATTTAATTCTATATTTGAGGTAAATAAAAAACACATCAACAAGATGGAAAAATAAAGACAAAAGATGAAAGGTTAAGTAAATCTAAGCTAATATCTACGAATGTAAGAAATGATTGTTGACTTAGTGAAACCAAACCAAGCTTTGCTTCACCATGAGGAAACAACTACACAAAGATGGTGCAATCTCCTAAGGGTGCGCGACCGGTTTTCATATCACTTATGCACATCAACACCATGAACAATGAACATAAAGCAATTGAAGTTAATTTTGAATTGAGTTCAATCTAACCATGCACTGCAACTTGCAATCAACAAATCACAAATGGTATTAGCATCTACGCTTCACCAGTAATCAACAATAAGTTCTTCCATTCAACTAATCAACTCCACATGAACAAATCTAAACTTTTAGAAGTAGAAACCATGCAATATGCCGAAACAACACACAAAATCCACCATATCTTCAATGAAATCATATGTTTATTCCAATCATAGCTTTGGCAACGATCTTTACCCTCTCCTCCTACTCTACTATACTTGCTAACTGTCAACTATCTATCAACTATTCACATTTACAAATGAGAAGACTGAGCCTTATATAGAGGTCTCAATTACAAATGAATGGCTCCGATTGATTTGAAATCAATGGCCGAGATTACATGATGAAACCCTAACTAAGGTTCGTTGCAACTATCCTCTCATTGACCAATGAGAAAATTACATTTACTTGATTTAATGTCCTTCTTGGACCAACAAGAAATAGGTTGTAATTTATTTCCTTCTTTGACAAAGTTCAAGGAATCTGGACATGTTGACCTTGGACTTCTTGATTGGTGGATGAAAATGAGTTGGCTCCTCCTCAGCTACTTGTACACCATGTAGACTTGTTACCTCATCACAAGCAATATCTCTTGATACTCAACATCATCATGTGGCTTTTGACTGATTGTGATGGTTCATATTCCCAAGTTGCATCATCTTCTAACTTTGATTAACTCTTCTCAAACTATATGCTTGAGAGATGTGTTCCTTGCTGTTCATCTTCTTCTTTCATCACCTTCTTGATGTCACTGCTTGATTTTCGTGTGTGGTCATTGCAAGTGTACCCTCCATCCACATTTGTTACTTGTGCATGATGTCCCTGACCAGGATTACTTCCTTGTTGTATTGACCTTAATCTTGGATTATTCAAGATTGTTGTAAAATTCCCTCGTTCATAATGGTGATGTCTTTCATCTTCATCTGCTATCTACCTTCTTTCACATGTTGATCTTAACTTCTTTATTGCATTATAGAGTCCTTTCATCCATTGAGTCATGATGTTCAATCCTTTCATCAGGTTGTAGAGTCATCCTTTGCCTTGAGCATTCTTCTTGTTGAAGTTCTTCATCCTCATGTAGTGGAGATACCCTTCTTCCTTTAAAGCCTTTTTCATGATGGAGTCCTTCAGGATGTTGATTCACCTCCTTGTGCATCCATGTGAAGTTCTCTCAATGCATTAAACCTGAAGGACAAAGAGATTTTTCATCAAAACATTAAGGGATAAATGAGAGTAAAACTAACACTTAGTGATTCACTCCTCCTAAAACCCCTCCCAATCTGGAACTTGAATTTTCAAATCTGGAAATTTGACCCTAAAAAGGTTTGATTTGCAATGTGAATTAGGTCTGCCCAAATTCACACCACAGACTGCAGATTTCACATCAAATCAGGCATATTAAAATGGTGAAAATGTCTCCAAAATTGCACTAAATCAGGCTTTAACAAGTTCACAGTAGGTCTGATAAAGAATTCACTCTATTATTTAATGAAATTCACCTTCAATTGTAAGGAAATTGATAAGAATATGTTTGAATTCTGCTGGTAGAATTCGATCTGCTCCTGCTCCTTAATCAATTATTGATTGAACTGCAAATTGGTGTTTGAAATGAATGATTTGTCCTCCAAATCAGGCCTATTAAAATGGTGAAAACGTCTCCAAAATTGCACTAAATCAGGCTTTAACAAGTTCACACTAGGTCTGATAAAGAATTCACTCTATTATTTAATGAAATTCACCTTCAATTGAAAGGAAATTGATAAGAATATGTTTGAATTCTACTGGTAGAATTCACTCTGCTCCTGCTCCTTATTCAATTATTGATTGAACTGCAAATTGGTGTTTGAAATGAATGATTTGTCCTACCCTTTACATGCTTCTTTACTACTTAATTCACTTCAAATCAATTAACTTGGCTGGCTTGATCATTATTTGTTTTGCATTTTAATTTTTTGAATTCCTTCCACAAAGTGGCCAACTTAAGAATTCAATTCCCTTGGGCGGGTTTAAGGGGTCCTAAAGAACACATCATAAGTGCATTTTGGGTGGGTGTCAAGGAGAGTGCTAGGCAGTATTCCAAGGTTTACAAGGACTGAAACAAGGCTAAATCATTTGATTTGATTTTATCTTTTTCCAAATCAGGTAGTCGGGGTAAAAACCAGTGTGCACACATAAATGAATGTTGAGCAGCCTAACCTTAAGCACAATCCATCTTCACACACAAATTTAATTATCTCTGCTCTGCATATGCGAATCAGATCTGATTTTAGGTCAACATGTGATGCGAATGTCTGATTTTCTGATCTGCACTTCAAAATTTTGAAGATTCTTTCTCAAAGGTAGGATTGAGGAATCCTAAAGGACAAATTTGAGCATGATCTCTCGAGGGGTATAAGGACTGCTGGAAGGGTGGATTTAAGGTAGGGATAGGGACAAACCCTAGGTGCAATCCCTTGTGAAGTGAGGACAAGAAGGTGAAGGCAGGATTAATTGATAGGGATGGACAAAATGCTATGCAGATTTGAGGTGATGGCAGGAACTGATATGTGATGTGTTGAGCGGTGATTTGGGGTAGTGAGGGATAAGGACAAATATCCTAGGCGGGAATTTGGAGTGGTAAAGGACTAATCAAGAGCACAATTCTTTGGTGAGGAAGGATAAATTTACTAATGTTGGGCGCTAATTCATGTGTCCTAAGGATTATAGAGCATTGGATCATGGTTGAGGTAGATCGACAAGTGCTAAAACATGATGTGCAAGGATTCAAGAGTGCTAACACATGGTTATCCTATTTTGATGAGCGCTAAGATTGGTGAATCATAGAACATGGAAGCACTAAGACAGTTATTAAGGAATTGAAGGTGCTAATTTAAATGTTCAAACGATTGATATGGCCACTAGGATTGGTAAGTCAAGGATTTCCACAAGCTTGGATGGTAAAGTAAAGGACAAGTACTAGTCGGCATTCCAAGATGCAAAGGGAGTAATCCCTAGGCACTAATTGATGACGCACAACGACAAGGAACTAGCATAAGGCGCAAATGAGATAGTGCCAAGGACAAATGAATGGGCGCAAATGAGGGGAGTACATGGACTACGTGTTGTGACCTAATCACACATCACCCCATCCCAGATAGGGACCCCCTAGCTTTTTCGGCCCTTCCGGTCGCTTGGTCTTGGTTTTTGTGGGTGTGTTGGTGGCAATCTCTTCAATCTCTCCGCTTTGCGGATGTTCGGGGGAGAGACTATTGTCAGAGATTGTTGCTAAGAGTTTTTTGAAGCAAACACTTAATACATTGTTCCTTTGTTGGTGTGTTCTTGTGTTGTTTTGGAGCTCGCATGGTCTCATTCTCTTCATAGACTAGATTTGCTTTCATGTTGTTAGACGAACTGGATTTGATAGGATCGCTTGTTGCAAAATTCATGCTCATACTTTTGGTGTGCAGCTGATTGTTGCATACTGTGCAAAGTTAGCCTGAGCCTCCATTATATGTGTATGTTTAACTTCGATTATCAGAAGAGCTTGTTCGATTTGATGGTTTCTCTTGATGACTTGAAAATCTTTAACACACCCCCTAAAGATTGCACCGCCTTCGTGTAGTTGTGCATTGCTGGCAAAGCGAAGCGTGGTTGGATTTTGCGCAAGTTATCCCGTCTCCTTGTTCATAGGATTAGATTACTTTTAGTATAGTTTTTCTCTACCCTATTCCTATTTACTTTCTGCATAAATGAAAACCTAAAAGCTCTAAAACCAGAACTTTCATTGCAAATCATCCGTACAAAAATCCTTGAGCTTGCATAAGTTTTCTTCAACACACATAAGGCCCCCTTGGGTTATCAGCAAACCCATCAAACAACTGAGTCACATCCACGCACTAAAGGAACCTTGGAATTAGCCGTTTGAACTTTAAGCAATCCTAGCATACGAACTAATCTTGATCAAGAGAGGATAAGGTGACCGTTGGTGACTTTATTTTGTGTTAGACGCAGTCATAAAAACACGTCAACACTACGGACTAGCACAAGCAAACCTCCCTATTAGACAAGGGCAAATGTTGAGCACAAGTGAGGATCAACCAAGGACAAAAAACGCATTCCACCCCTCAATACAAGATTGAATTCCATCCTTAAAATTTCCAAACATAGACAAGGATTCTTAAAAAAATTCTTCTTATTGCCATCCTGTCAAGGTTGGAAAAGCTGACCTTGACAAGGAATTTCCCTTGTGTAGGCCTCACATCCTTGAATTTGACATCTTTTTGCAATTTTGACAACATTGAAAACGTTTTACAACATTGACAACTTTCTCACTCTAAGACAACATTTGACAATTTAAACGCCCCACCATGGAATTAGGACTTGAAACATGAATCCCTAACTCGATCACACCTTAAGGACAAACCTTGCATTCTAACTCACTTCAAGGATGAATTGACACACTTAAGCTAGACCAACAAGACTAAAACCCTCTCACAAGCAAAAGGCTAAAAGACTAAAAACTGTTGCCAAACTAAGACAACTAAGCTAAAACACTATGCTAACAAGCAAAAGTAGGGGTCCCCATTTGCAAAGGGGCAATGTGTGAAAATGACACAACAGTCCTGTGTTGACAATATTTGAAGAGGATCCTTGACTATCTCCATGCATTGAGTGGCTCAAGTTTCTTGAATATGCATCTGTATTCTTTTCATCTCCATCCTACTTGGTACTCTATTTGAAATGCCTTGAAGTAACACCTCCTTCCCATTATCTTGGAAACTTCATCTTTTGAAAATCTTGATAGTATCCACCAAGAGAATGTAATCATTGAATGCCCAAAACCATATCCATATTGCCCATGCCTACCACATAGAAATTATCCTTAACTTGCAGGATTTCTTCTCTGTTATGTAGTTTGCATTGTTCCTGTTATTTTGCAATTTTAAAAATAAAATGATAAAAAGAGTTTCAAATTTGATATTTTATTTAACAAGGGGCAATACAGGCAGGCAAGATTGTTGAACTTTGATACCAATTGTAATGTCCCTTTTTTAAGTTTTCCTTAATTTCTTTTAAGCATAATAAACTCTAGCTAATCAGAATTGAATAATTAATTATAAGTAAAAATTTAACTTTGAAAATGCAACTTAATAACTTATTCAATAATTTATATTAAATAATAGAATAAATTTTAGAAAATGTAGAACATATCCTCTTAGTTCTGTTGTAAATCTTTCTCTGATTTGCAGTGATTTATATTCAATAAAAATGCCAAAATGTCTCTCAAGTCTGCCTAAGTTACGGGTTTTCCTTCACTAACTCAGTTATCAGAATTAAGGGATTTTGTCCTTAATTTTGCACATAGAAGTGTTTTGTCCTCAGGCTGTTAGAAACTTGGTTCATACTCCACAAGGGGAAAAAATAATAAAAGATACCTTCACATCTCGATGCCCTCTTCTTCTTGAGTTATCCTTCTTACATACACCCTTCTCTTCAATAGTCATAACCTTTCATATACCTTTTCATTATGTTGATTATTATTTAATCTTTTATTTGGGGAAATCACAGGTGTATGACTAATGAATGATAAATATTAATTTATCTTTAATCTTATGATGTTCTTCACTAGCTTATATTATGCTTGGCTCTGCTGACGCCTATCTTCAGTTATTTAAGATCAGCGATTAATATCATTTCAAGACCCACAAAATTTTATGGGCATCAAATAAACTTTAGTTTACAATCTTAAAGTTCAGGCACAGAAATCACACAGACCAACCCTTGTGATTAAGAATGCCATTAGACAAACCTAAGACCTTTCACGTGCCATTTCCTATAATGCAACTCTACTCTCCCATACCACTCTGCTATCATTTACATCACTCTCCCACATACCTTTGGGTATATAGAAAAGTGAGGTATATCAAAAGGTTTGGGATATCGAGAGGTTTGGTACATTGAGATAATTGTTCTATCGTACCATCACTTTGGTATAATGGGTAGTTTGGCATTGGGGATCTATGTATATTAAAAAACAAAAGTGATAAAGTTGGAGCAATAAAGGTTTCTTCTAGGAATGATAAGAAAAAAGTTATAACCTTAAAACATATGAAAGATTGAATTCAAATATCTATGTAGATTGGTCACCATGCTATGTTAGAGGTAATTTGCATGGACGTATTGAACATGTCTCGAGTACAATCAAGGTGAAATGCAATTTTTGCTTAAATGATATCAATGGAAGCGTATATCTCTCCAAATGGCCTTTGGGCAAAGAAACCAAGACATGATACCATTGTTTGCAATAAATGCCCTACAAATGCCACATATTGAGCAAAACAAGCTCTTCAAGCAATTTCTAATTGTAAGGCTAAAAAGGCAAGAACTAGGACAAAAGTGGCTTCTAATTCTACAAATGGTAACGACAACCCTTTGGATAAGGCAGTTAGTGCACAATAGTCTTTGATGGAGTCTTTGTCAACACCTACTTCAATAGCATGCAGCCCAAACACAAACGGAGAAAACATTAATTCTTTCTTTGCACCTTAAGCTACACCAATTTTCAAAAACCACTTTGGAGAGTACAAGATGGAGAACAAAGATATATGAACAAGCAAAGAAGGCGATTGCAAATTTCTAGTTCTACCCTACCTATCATTCCATGTTGCCAAGTCTCCATATTGGCAAGGTATGGTGGATGCTACTGCAGTTGTACTTCCCAGGTTCAAGGCCCCATCATATGAGACAGTATAGGTTAGAATGCTCAATAATGCAATACAAGATGTTATGGGTCTTTTTCAAGGACATCGATTATAGCAAGAAAAGACTAGATGTACCATAATGATAGATGGGTGGACAAATATAAAGAACCAAATTATCATCAACTTCCTTGTCTCTTTTGATATTGGCATAATCATTTTGAAATAAATGAATACATCAAATAGGATTGAATTTGTGATTGCAATGTTTGAATTGTTTGAAAAGGTGCTCATGGATGTAGGGTTACCAAATGTGGTTTAATTTATTACACAAAATGTTGATTTGTTGATTGCGATATTGTTTTGAGACTCCTATTGGATGAGTATCACTTTGTGTTTTTATAGCCTATATGCAACATATTGCCTTGATCTAACCCTAGAAGACACTAGAAAACATCCATGAGTTCAAGGGGTATTGCATAAGGCTTGCACTGCTACCAAGTTCATCTACAATCACAAAAGGGTATTGTGTATAATGCACTTCTTCACAAAGGAAAAGAAGTTGTTTCCCTTTCAACCATGGGTAACAAGATTGGCTATGCAATTCCTTACATTACAAACTCTTTGCTAGCAAATAATGAATTTGAAGTGAATGTTCAATTTGAATGACTAAATGGAATTTGGCTTCACAAATTGAGCGAATGGCAAAACAATGGCAAAGTGTTTTTTCTTTACAAGTTGTTTACTCCCAAACGAAACTAGTTTAGATTACGCAAAGTAAACAATAAATAGAAATCACATCATGCAGTAACATAGCAATATCAACACTATAATATGACCAAAAAGATATATCATTTAATTCAAAATGTAATGTCTACAATCAATGCTAGTTTCCAAGACAACCATGAAATATATAGTACCTAGTGGTTGGTTAAGATTACCAACCATCGGCAACTACCAACAACTGCTTGGAAACAAATGTCATTACATGTAATGTCCCCACTTTGAAATAGAATTCAATAATAAATGATAATAATAAAATTAAAACATTAAAAATTAAATTAAAGTATAAAATAATATAATTCAATATGATTAATTAAAAAATAATTAAGTTAATGAAAAGTCAAAAGACATGAAAGGAAAAGTTGCGACTCCCTCAACAATGAGATATAAAAGGGAGAAGAAAACATCATTTGAGAGGAGGGGGATAGTTTGGAAATGAGAAGTGCAGATCTGATTTAAATAATAAGTGCAGAGCTGATTATGAAAGGCTGTGTCCCTTTCAAAGGGTAGAAATAACGAAGAGTTGCACTCTTTCAAAGGGTGCTAATGGTGAAAGGGTGTCTCTTGCCAAAGGGCATACATGATGAAGAGGTGTGACCTTTCCCTCAAATTGAGAGATATAAAGGGAAGGAATCAAAAGCATCTAGTGACATCACCATTGATCAGATCAGATCAGAATTGTTATCAAGTTACAGGCAGTAACATTTGTGTTCTTGGTGGTATGCATGGGGATGTGCTTAATATGTATGCTTAGTATATGAAGCCTGATAAATATGTTATGCAGAATCTAATAATAATATTGCTATAAACTGCAATATGTATGACAGTCAAACTTAATTTCATATATATTTATAATACATGAGAAGTTAGTGTACTTATAGTCTAAATCATGTTATTACTGTCAGTATTTAAGAAGATGGGGATGAGATGTTCCAAAGAGGGGCAGTCTAAATCCAAGCAATAGGTTAAGTCCCAAGATAGGGTGGGGATCAGCGACCATAAGCCTTGAGGGTATAGACCCAAGATAGGTAAGGGCTTGGATCTGTAAACTTTGAGGGAGCCTATTGTAGTTGGTCTCTAAGCACTTTGGTAACATACGTAAACCCTTCTCCCTTGAAACTGAAGTAGTAACTGGGTCTGATATCTATATTAATATGATATTAATCATCGAATGAGGAAAATAAACTAAGTTACCGGTTCCGGTTCGGATTCGGGTTCGGATTTGGGTACGGGTTCGCGGATTTGGCAAAAAAAAAAAAAATTTGGGTACGGGTACGGGTTCGCGGATTTGGCAAAAAAAAAAAAAATTTGGGTACGGGTACGGGTTCGTCCGTACATATATATATATATATTTTAATTTTTTTTAATATATATATATATATATATATGTTCAAACTTCAAACATCAAAATTATATATGTTCACAGTTCAAACATACAAATATGAAACATCAAACATACAATGTAACTTTCCCATACAATGATACATAGATGATAACAGATAAATCATAAATCAATAAATCATAAATCCATAATTGCCAATGCCAATAAATATTCTGATATTGATATATCATAAATCATAAATGTAATATCATATTCATAATTTGCAAAAAAGATAATATTCAAGTTTCAAGTTTCAAAATGTGAAAATGTCATGACACAATAAAGTATAAAGTTAAACATTCAAATTACAAGCCATATATGGGATTTAAATTCCATATTCATCTTCATCTGAAGCATCCAACCCAAGCTCATGGTCATCAAGTGGTTCAAATTCAGCATCAATTGAACCAATATCAAATGGAATGCCACTCCCACTAGCTATGTCTCTCTCAAATTCCATAACCGCCTCGTCTATAGAGACTTGGCAAAGTTGTGCAACTGTAGCATCTAAATCAGCACACTCAGGGGCTAGATCCCAATTCCTTGTTACACCCTCACTATATTCAGGGTCCTTATGTGACAACAAACGAAGGTTGGAGTGTACGTAGACCAAATCCTCAGCTTTCTTTGCACCCAAACGATTACGTTTGACTGAGTGGATGAAGGAGTATGTACTCCAATTCCGCTCAGCTGAAGAAGAACTTGCAACCTGTTAAAAGTTAAAACATAATTAGAAATTTACAAATTAAAATTATAAAATAAAAAAATGATAGCATCAAATGGAATTGGAAAACTATAAAAATAAAAAATAAAAAGATACATACCTGGGAGTTAAGTTTAATTGCAAGAGGCTGCAAGTAAATGGAGCCTTGACCATGTACATACCACCACTCATCAGCATCCATCCCATATCTAGCATTAAGAGCTACAACATCATGATTTTTTGCAGATACAAATTGGCCAAACTCCCTCATGACAATATTTCTTGTCTCCTCATCTTGATATATCTTTTTAAAGGCAGCCCTATAGCCAGAAGCAACCTCTGCATCTCTATATGGTGGCACCCTCCTTGGTGTTGCAAGCATCTCTGCACTATAAAATTTTGGCGTCAAAGCAAATGCTAAGAGATGTAAGGGGGTGGTCATCTTGTTCCAACGGTCAACAACAATTTTCTGCACAACTTTGAAAAATGTTTCCGTTGGGTCATTTTCTTTTCTATTTTTTACTTCTTTTATTTTTTCCACCATGCAATCCATGCCATCATAAATCTCGCCCAAACATGGGCGATCAGTATCAGCATACCTGATCATGCTCATGATGGGCTCAGTGAAATTCAAAACATATTCCACATCATCCCACCATTTCTCACTAAGGATCAATGCTCTTACTTTTAGAGCTCTTTCTGTGTGGGACTGCTTCCATACACTCCACAAGCTGTTGATGACCATAGAACTCAAGGCGTCTCGCACCTTCAGAAGTCGTCTTAAGACGAGCGTGTGAGATGCAAATCGTGTTTCAGCAACCTAACATGACATAACAAAATACACAACATATATCAAATGCAAGTCTATAAAAAATACAAATTTAAAACTAAAAAATTAAAAAATAAAATTTAAAATTAGTAATTATAAATTACCTTCAACAACTCCAACTTGGAGAAGGTCCTGAAAATGGCTTGTGACATATGATGATTAGTCACAAACATTTGAATCTCCTCGCCCTCCGCATATAGTTTTTTCACCCAATCAATTTGTGTGCCAAGCTTTTGCATGATTAAATTGAGTGAGTGTACTGCGCATGGTGTCCAAAAGATGTGACCATATGTAGCCTCCACTATAGTCCCTGCTGCTCTACAATTTTTAGCATTGTCAGTTACAACTTGGACAACATTTTGAGGCCCCACCATGTCAATGCATTCTATCAAGATATTGGCAATGAAACTTGCATCTTTCACTTGCCCCTCACAATCCACTGCTTTCAAAAACATTGCCCCTTTAGGACACACTGCTATAACATTGATCAATGGCCTATTTTTACAATCTTTCCATCCATCAGAAACAATGGTCACACCTGTTTCCTGCCATGTATCTTTGATGACCTTCAACTGTAACTCTATGGATGCTTTCTCCTTTGCCAATAAGGTAGTTCTCACCTTTTCATACCCTGGACAAACATAATCAGAAGGTGTATTGCAAAGAGTATGCACCATGTCCCGAAAGTAAGGTGATCTAACAAGGTTGAAAGGAAGCCCATTGCCATAAAGGCAACGTGCAATTTTGGAATCTGCAATCTCTCTCAGTTCATTTTTGAAGGCAAAATCCAATGGGCCTCTTTTCCGTGAAGCCACAACATTCTGATTCTCTACTGCATCAACTGGTGGGTTTTGCATGAAAGGATGTGAACCAGCTGGTCTTGTGGAGCCCATGCTACTAGAAGGCCTCTTAGACATTGAGCTTTGATGGACAAGAGGATGATCAGTCTTTGCTTTGCCACTTCTCCTATCAGCTTCCTCTTGTTCTCTAATATATCCCAAAACTAGAGCTTTTGGCAGCCCCTTGCCATCTGATCCCTTACAAAATTTTATTCCACGCCCAGGGATGAAACAAAGGTGGCCTTTCACTCGATAGTATGAGCTGGTATACTCAGTGCCACAATGGTTGCATTGCCAAACAAAACCCCCACCACCAGACACTGGCTTGATCATTGTTGTATAATGCCAAAGTGGTGAATCTTGATCAATTTTAAAGGGGGTATTTTCATTTCGGACATTTGCAACTGAACTAGAGCTTGCACTTGCACTTCCAGTTCCAGCCATTATGTATGATTATATGAATAGTGCACCTAAAATGAAAAGAGAATGCACAACATTATTGAAAAAAATTATTAAAATTTTGGTATTATAACCCCATACTATGCATACAAAGTGTAAAAAAATATACAAGACTTCTTTAAAAAAAATTAAAAAAACTTTAAAAAACTTTAAAAAAAAATTTAAAAATTTGAAAAAAACTTGGAAAAATTCTTGAAAACTTGAAAAAAATTCAGATTCACTTACCTTTAATGGCTAAATCTTTCTTCTCCAGTGATTCCTATGCCTTTGATGCGTGTCTCACACCTTCGTAGTCATCACCTTCGAAGAAAAATACAAAAACTAAGAACCCTGATTGTAGAGAAAAAATCTTCAAAAATGCAAGTAGAATAGGTTGAATGCATGTTTTGATGCATGAAATGCATTATAGAGGGGCGGATTAGGGTTTAGATGTATTTAAAAGATTAAAAATATTGTTTTTTTATTGTTTTTAAATGCTTTCTAACCCGTGGGCCCCGTTTTTGGGAACCCACAGGCTTGGGTTCACCCGGGTCCTCCTAGGTTCGCCCTGGGTCCCCCCCGGGTCCTGCCCAGGCGGCTGGGTTCCCTGTGGGTCCTCCACAGGGAACCCAGCCGCCTGGGCAGGACCCGAGGGGGACCCAGGGCGAACCGGACCAGGGCCAGGACCGGGCACGGACCAAGACCAGGACCCAGGCAAAAAAGGGGAGAACCGGTATTATAGAAAATAAATAAGCACTTGTTAATAACTAATTGAAGAATATCAATCAATTTTAATAGGTTGAAATAGATCAGGTAGGGGACATTACATTACATCACCAACTAAACCATACTTAACTAAAAGCATATTTTATGAACGCAGCAAAACTGTCGACTACACAAGTTTTTGGGGTGTGGTTGACTAGACTATTGAATTTTTAGAACCTCAAATTGAAACTAGTGGATGAGGAAAAATCCCCCGTGGTGTTATTTGTATAAGGCCATGGATAGGGCCAACAAGGTGATGAGGGGTAGGATGGAAAAAAACCAAGATAAGTACATTCCACTATGAGAAATAATTAACAGGAGATTGGATCGATGCACTCCCTCTCCATGCCACTGAAGACTATTTGAATCTAGCATTGTTCTATGGCCCCTCATTCTAATATAATATTGGAATCACAAAAGACCTTCTCAAATGGATGGAGAAAACGTTTCCTGCCCCAACAACGTTGGATGCCATTATGGCATAGCTATCAATATACAAGCAAGCATGTATGAAGTCTAGTCTAACATTACCAATAAATCTCTACATGTAAGAAGTCTAGTCTAACATTGTAAGAATCTAATAGTTACAAAAAAATGTCCAAACTAACTTATTAGAAATCTTGGGTTTCTTTTTGTAGGCATTTTATTCTATGTTCTATGACATTTTCGGCATAAGAAAGCTGGAAATATGGAAACATGTTTCTGATATGGCAAAGATGGGAGGCCACTTTTTGATGATGGCAGCACACAAATAAATAATAAAGTTCAAAATATAAAAAAGTATAATGACACTTAGAAGTCAAAACAAGTACAGCAGTACATGAAAGTAAAAAACTTCATTGATTCTAAGTGCCGTCGTACATTAAAGTTAAGATTCATGGATTCAAGTACAGCATCAACAGTAATTTCATTGTTTTTATTATAAAGTTATAAATAATTATAGTATCACACAAGTGTACAAGGGAAGAACTGACACTGTTTAAACATAAGAAGATTAATCATGCTTGAAAGAAAGCAGTCTACATTCAGGCAAAAGAAAGTACTGAAATAAGGATGACAAGATAATTTCAGAGAAGGAAGAACAGTCCAATAAACAGACTTTCACAAAAATTAAAATTCATATGCATTCTTTAGAGGCTTTTGTACAAATATTATTATGCTTACACTAGAACTACAGGTTGTAATTAAAACTTTCATGAATCCCATCATATAAAAAGTTAAAAACTGAACTTCAAGACAGAGTAAAAAGTAAATGAAAAGAAAAATTTCTAAGAATTTTGTAGACATCCATTTCAAGGAAGACATCAAAATGGAACTCAGATTGCAGAAAAAGGGTGGCTGTCTTTACCTCCAAGAGGTACTAAAATTTGTTCTAAGGAAGCTTTACATAATTGATAATAGAGAATTGATCCCAGAAAATTTGAAGTGTCACGAGAAAAGAAGATGAGATAATAACCAAAAAAGAATAAAAGAAACAGTCAAATTATAATCTATCATACATAAAACAAAAGAGAAAACAAGCTTGTTAGTGGCCAGTCTTAAAGAGGACTTAGTGTTTGAGAGGATATAGGGTATGGAAGAACAGTATCTGAGTTGCTCATTTCACTTCCATATAGGAAATAGAAGTTCCATGGCATCTACATGCAAATAAAATTTGTCTGTACCAATAAAACAATCCATATATTCAGTATAGTCAGCATGTGACCTAAACATTAAATTATACCATTCATAAGACAAGATACAATTGTTTAAATAAAAGCCATCAAGTACAAAAGTATATCAACAGTTGCAACAGGAAACTGTGAGTAAGAGGTGCAGTCTAAGGTAAGAAACAAGCAAGAATTTTTGTAGGCAGGTGAAAATGAGGGCATTCAGAACCACAGCAAGGAGGGAAGGTGATGCAGGAGCATCCATGGTGGTAGAAGAATCAAACTTGAATTTGGCATGTTCAACCTCAAATTTGAAATTTTCATTCTTGGGGTGTAGATTCTTGGAGTTACAACTTGTGACAACTCACAAATTCACTCCTAAGAGATAGCTGTTCAAATGGGCACCCAAGAATGAGTAGTTGAATGGTTTCTATTTTGGGGTCCTGTTGAGTGAAGTTGATGGCATAGTGGACTCTTCTTCTTAGCATGCAGGCGGGTGGAAGTGACAAACCATCCAGAAGCTTTGAAGGTAATTCCTAAGTTGGGAAGATGCCTTTCCCTTGTTGGTTTTGGTGACTATGGTGGTTAAAGGCAAGTTCCGACATTCATTTTAGGATTCCCATTTTCTGATTTTTGGTGAGTTTGAGGGGAAGAAAAAAATTGTTTTGAAGAGATAGTAGATTTGGAGATGGAGAAGTATGATTATGGATACACTTCGGACTTCAGATATGAAGCCATGTTAAATCTTGTTGCAGGTTGAAGGTTAAGAAGCCAGTTTTGCAGCAGGATGCATTAGGGGAAGAAGTGTTTTGGCTTGTAATTTCTTCTACTTATTGCGACTGATTTTATCAATTTTGTATCTGATTTTGGAGTGTGAGTTGAAGCCTATAAGTCTGTAATGCAATTTATTGAAGATTTACTGTGCAATTTGTTCATTTCCTGAACATCTGGATAAGATTAATGAGAAGTGGTTTGCTAATTTTTTGCATTTACTTGCATATTTGAGTTGCGTTTTGTATGTGTTTTGCGTTAGGAGGATACCCATATCAGATTTTAAGTCAAATTGTTATATGATTTGCATGTTTGGTTTGAAAGGGTTATCAGTCCTGTTTGCCCTCTCGGGTGAATAACTTAAGGCATAAAGAACATAATGCAGAACAATGCCGTAATTATCCGACAAAGTATAAGAGATATTCTATTCATAAAAAAGTGTATGTTACAAGTTACATTCCGAAGTATATAAGGGTACCGAGGGGGTGCGAGCGCCAACCGTCGCACCGCAACTACCACCCCTCGGTTGCCGACTAACCAAAACAATTACACAATTAACTAATCTTATTCCCGTGTACAATAATGCCGCCAACAAGTCCCTCTTTATCAGAAGGGTATTCAAGCGAATATCACAGAAGGAGACAATGTCAAACCAGTCACACCCAATGAGCCAAATGGAGGATGCAAAATCACACTGGAGATGAGACAAAGACAGCTGGCAACAGGATTGCAGAAGGGCTCACATAAGCAGATATTGTGAGCCAGTAAAAGGTAGATAAGGTGAAAAACAAGGGTTTGCTAAAGTGGCAGGGCATAGAGAAGAGGGTTGAAAATAGAAAGATATAAGTTGCAAATATGTCTGTTTTGGAATTTGGAAATGACATGTTAGAGATGGGGCATTACAAGGAAATGGGGTTGATAGGCAGGTTCAGCTCTCATTGGCACTCTCCCCTGCACTGAAAAATTGGATATTGCAGATATGGCAGCCTTTTCGGTAGCCCCACTAGTCACAGACCCCTGTCCTGAAGGTTTCTTTGTGACGGTATGCAGCTCTTTGAGGAAAGAACAAGATTTGGAGAAGGGACTCTGGTTTTGGGACTCTAATACTATGTAACTAGAACCCTAGTATCCCAATTTCAACCTATTTTCTAAAAAAATTAGGGTCTCTCCTATATGGGTAAGACTTCAGACTCTCTCTCTTCATTTTTGGATGCATTCTACTTTGAAAACTATAGGAGATTCGCTTGACAAGTTTATCTCCCTTTCTCAAGATACCCACAAGGACACACTTACAGCTTCAACAAGGATTCTTGTTGAGATGGACATCTCACAAGGTCTTCCAGATGATATTGATCTCAAAGTAGGAAAAGATATATGAAATCAGTCTATAGATTATGACAAATACACTTTTAAATTCTGGAATTGTTTTCAGGTATCACAAAAAGACGAGGAATGTTTGAAACCCACATAGGACTTTGAGGATGGTGTATGGTGAAAAAAAGATAATCTGCAACATCATTTGGTTGGCTACTTGTTAGTATCAGCATCAAATAGCCTAGGAGCAGCAGACTCAAAAAATGGAAGAGATGCAAGCATTGGATGAGCACTGTTCTAGTATGCAGTACATCACGAAAAGGGTAACAAAGGTAACTATGGAACAGCTCCAGAAGGATGCAGATTCTCCTCAAGATGCATGGCTTAGGACAGGTAATGGTGAGATGATAAATGAAGAGAATTTGATTCTATTAGCTCTTTCATAAGCTAATTCCAAAGACTGTTTGGAAGTGCCAGGTGACTGTTGTGACGTTTTCACACATCGCCCCATTGCAAATGGGGACCCATGTTTTTTTGCTCATTCTGTTCGTTTTCGCTTTGCTTTTCTAGGGTTTTGTTAGTTTGTTAGTTGTCTGGATTTAGGGTCAAGCCTTAGGGTTCTAATTACCGTCTTTTCGGACCAAAATCCAGTCAGTTTTGAGAGCTTTTGAGCTTCCTTTTCTAGGATGCAAATTTTGAATGCAATGAATTCGCCAGAATGGTCTAATTTTCAATTGGAATGTTGATGCAGAGCTTAAATTTGTCTAAGTGTTGATGATGAAATGTGAATTTTTGTCCAATTGAATATTTTTGACCAAATTTTGACTTTTTTGATTTTTGATCCTGGGCATTGGAATTGATTTGTTTTCGCCTTGTGAAGTGTTAAAATGTGAAAAATCATGTTATTTTGGCCTGTAGGAGCAAAATCGCTCCTGTCCCTCAGTGAAGGACGGGAGCTCGTTTTCAAATATTTTACTATTCCTGCAGGGTCAAGATGAATTACGGATTGGAAGTGATGGAGAAAGGCGAGATCTTTCCATTGAATATAAATTGAAGATTTTCATGAGCACAGAAATGCCTCCAGGGGAAAAATCGCTCCTGTCCCTCAGTGAAGGACCGGAGCTTAAAATCAAATATTGCTTTGTCCTTGCAGGATTTTAGCATCTCGACGATGTGAAAAGGTCCAAAGAGGTACATTTTATCAAATGAATATAACTTGAAGTGCTGTCGGGGAGATCACATGGATAAGCAAGTCCGGCTTGAGTGAGGTCCTGATCCTGAAATTTGGCTAAGTCTGGAATGTCCTGATCCTGAAATTTGACTAAGTCTGGAAACTGAAAAACCTCCAAAAACTAGATTTTGCAATATAACTCCTGGAGGTCTGAAACCACTCTCAAACATCCTGAAAGTATATATGGAATATAACTTAAAGTATAAGATCACTTATACTTAAATGTTATATTCCATTAAAATTGTCCTGATTGAGAGTGCGAAAAGTCAAATTTCGCTCGTGTCCTTCTCCAAGGGTCCAGAGCGAAATGCGCTCGTGTCCCTCTCCAAGGGACCAAGGCGAATCGCTCGTGTCCCTCACCAAGGGACCAGAGCGAAAATGCTTAGTTGAGCCATTCCTGACCTTGTTTGGACGAATCGAGACATCAAAGGCATGGTGAAGGACGAAATGAGCATGATAGAGCATCCAGACTTGATCAAAAACAACGAAATGATGAAGTTTTTGCCTAGAGGGTCAAATTCGCTCCTGTCCCTCACTGAAGGACCAGAGCGAAATTCTTCATAAGGTACGATCTGGGCAAAGATCAAGCAAATTTTATGTTCGAAGGCAAGAAAGGAGGTCAATCGAACCCGTTGAAGACAAATTGAAGATTATCAAACGTCAACAAAGGACCAAAATGCTTAAGTTCGCTCCTGTCCCTCAGGAAGGGACCAGAGCGATTTTTGTTGTAGATGATTTTCTCGCCAAATTTCAACCGATCTCAAGGCATGAATGAATGAAAGGAGGCATTGCGAATCCGTTGAATATAATTTTCGAAGGTGATGAAGTGAAATGAGGCCCACAAGAGCAAAATCGCTCCTGTCCCTCTCCAAGGGACCAGGGCGAGGTACCTTGTAGCTCTCGTCCCTCTCCCAGGGACCAGAGCGATTTCCTTCATTATGCAAAATCCAGACAAGGGTCAAAGCAAGTTTACGTTCAAAAACAAGGGAAAACATGAGATGAACGCATTGAATATAAATCGAAGATTTTTGGGACGTCCATACCAGTGTTAAATGCCTAGTTCGCTCCTGTCCCTCAGGAAGGGACCAGAGCGATTTTTGTTATAATTGCTTGTCTGGCCAAGTTACAGACGATGTCAAGGCATGGACGAATAGAGTAGAGCGTGACGAATCCATTGAATATAAATTTGGAAGGTGACAAAGTGAAATAAAGGTCACAAAAGGAAGATCGCTCCTGTCCCTCTCCAAGGGACCAGGGCGATACAGTGGTGATGTTGCTTCTCATGCGAGTGCAAGGTCGTTCCTCCCTAAGTTCAAGACCGATCCAAGTCAGGACAAGGCGGCGAGGGACATTTCAAGGCGTCTTTAGCAAGCACAAACATTAAAAGGTCGTCACAATGATGAAATTCGCATCCTAGGACATAGATCGCTCCTGTCCCTCTCCAAGGGACCAGGGCGATGTTAGATGCATTGGTCATTTTGTGCAAGATTTACGTAAGAACAAGATTTCATAAGGTAATGCAAGGTCTAAGGCATCGTTTGAAGATAACATACAAGAGTTTTGAACGTCCAAACATTGCTAATCAAGGTAAAAAGCTCACATCGCTCCTGTCCTCTGGACAAGGACCAGGGCGATGAACATCCAAAGACACTCATGAACGCATGCAAGGCAATCAAATTCGAAGAGCTCATCATGATGATTAATGTTGAACGTGGAGATGAAGGAGTTGAACGTGAAAAATGCAAAAATCAAGACAAAATCATGGATCGCTCCTGTCCCTCTCCAAGGGACCAGGGCGATGAGGTACGTCCCTCTCATTTTCATAGTTTTGGCGCCAAATAAGCAATTCAAATTTTCCTTAAATGCTAAGTTCGATAAAAAATTGAAAATCCTATTTAATTTGGCATTTAATGTGGCGTTGATCTTTTATTAATTATTTTGCCTTTATTAAAAATCGAAATTTGCAAATTAAAAACGTAAGGCATTAATAATTAATTAATTAATTAATAAAAATCGAATTTGAAGCGCTACAAAGGGAGGTCGGCCTTGCTAAATCATTTAAAAATCATTTAAAAAATTGTTTTATATCCTCAAGTCGGCCTAAGGGATAAATGCAATCCAAGCGCTATATATGGGGAGTGGAAGATTTCATTTTCACATCATCATTTTATCCTTCTACATGCGAATTAAGGAAGACAAGGGAGAAGTGCGATTTGGAGTTTACTAATAAAGGTGGTGCGATATCTTGGAGACTTCGTTGGAGCGAATTTGTCAAGGATTGAAGACCACGTCAAAGGTGCGAGACTAGGAGGATTTGTTAAGGCGAACTTGAAGATCCATTTGAGCGAATTGTCAAAGAGGCAAGACTTGAAGATCACGTTGAAATCCAAAGGTGGCGAAATTGATCTTTTGAGGAGATAACATTGAAGACTATTTATACCTCAATTTCGCCTAGGCGAATTTTATTCATTTTGCATTTTAGAGTTAAGCTCTCAAGTAAGGTATGGCAAGATCTCTTGTTTTAATTTCGAATTTTGATTGTCATTGCCTTAATTTTGAAATTTTGTTTTTCCTTAGCTCAGTCATTTTTAGGAAATGATTAATAAAGGACTTATCATTAAGTTTCCTAAAATTTGCTCTCTAATTTATGTTATGTATTGCAAAATCATGGTATTAATTTTGAAATGTTGTGTAGGCATCAAATGGAGGTCTCTTCAAGGAAAATCAAGCCGGATCCAGGACGGTCTTCGCCGGGACGGTCTTAGCCAGGACATGGGCGACCTCTTTCAATCCAACGTTCCAAGGCGAGGTACATCATCCTGCACATCAAGGACAAAAGGAGTTAGAACAAGAGTTAATTAAAGATAGCCTCTCAACGACATCAAATTGAATATCTAGCAAGCTTCAAGTGTCAGATGAGGTGGCATCCCAGTCATCACTCCTCCAGTCAGTGAAGTCCACCTCAGCATGTCCAGATTCAATGTACTTAACTCATGGAAGGTGGCACAAACTTCGATGTACCTACCCCGGCTATCCATTGGTCGATTTTTCTAGAAGGGACATGTGTCCAAGCAATACAATTTTATCATTGGTCAAGCATTAAATGTTATGTAATGGTTGTAACAAACCCTAATTAGGGTTTTCATTGTAAAATCTTGGCCATTGATCTTGAATTGATCTAAGCCATCAAATTGTATTGTGGGCACTATATAAGCCCAGGCATTTCATTTTGTAAGAGCAATTAGAGAGAATTAGAGAGAGATAGTTAGAAATAGTTGAAAGTAGTTAGTAGTTAGAGAGTAGAATAGGAGGACAAGGCAAGAAATTGTTGCCATTGATTGTAAACAAACTCCATTTTCATTGAAGTAATGGTGAAATATGTCGTTTTTCTTGCAATTTGCATGGTTTCTTGTTGAGTCTTCAATCTTAGATGGTAGATGATTAAATGAATGGAGGGAATGTGATTGATTGATGGTGGAATTCGTACATCCATACTACTAGCAATTTGTTGATTGCAAACTTGCCTTGTGTAGTCGACTGGAATCGTTCAGCTTAAGCTCAATTTCAATTTGTCGCCTCTGCATTGATATGCATCAACTTGGATGGTATCTATGCCTGCGGTGATAATTTGAACATCATAAAGCTCCCCTTAGAAGATTGCACTAGTCTTGTGTAGATGTTCCATTGATGTCAAAACAAGATCTAGTTAGAGTTTTGTCAAAGATCAATCATTGCTCCTACATTCTTAGTATTAGGATTAGATCCTCTCTTCGCCCTTATCCTTTTTCCATTTTTTTTAATCTAAGTTAGTAAGAGCTTGTGTCCAGCAAAGCAGATCGGAAGTTCAATGTAAGTCCCCTTGTGATTCCAGCAAATCACATCATACCACTGGAGCTTGTCCACACGTGGAGACCCCACTAAAAGAACCTTGGAGTCTACCTAACTGATCCTTTACGCGAATCTTCAGCAGTTAGAGACTATTTTCTCAAGAGAGGATAAGATGCCTTTAGGTATTTTATTCTGTGTATGATTGTGTACAAAATACACGTCAACAGTGACTTAGAGCAAGAACCTTGCCTGAAGAAGATTTTACATTAGAAGTTGGGGCTTATGGTGAGACGATTCAAATGAAGAAACAGTTATCTCTGCTAGAAAATATGAATGGACAATAGTTTCAAATTGCAAAAACAAATAATAAAAATATATGCCACTGAAAATGGTGCTGCAATCACATTTCAAACAAAAGCAACAAAGGATTGGCAGTGGCATTAGCAGAGGTATTATTTTAGCAGGATAAATTTGATATATGTAATTATGGTGAAATTTTGGGGTAAGAGTTGGGTCTATTCTAGTAACTGCATTATATATGCCTGCTGTCAGTTTACAATTTCTATGTTTGATTTCAGTTGTTCTGTGCTCTTATTTTTCAAGGGCGGGAGCCCCTATAGATCCCTTGCTACTTTATCTATATAAAAAAAACTATAACAGCTGTCCGATTCAAAATATACAACAGCATAGGAGATAACTACTGACTTGAAGGAGCACCCTTTGTCCTCGAATTTCAGTCTCCCTGCAAATGACATCTTTGTTAGGTACACTTTCTTCATGCCCTCTTTCAATGTTAGAAAAAGGATCCTGTGGAGACTGGAAATCTGATATATAGCTCTCAAGAATTGTGTTAGACGCAACAGGCATTCTCTCCAGCGTTCGAGTGACCTCATTGATTCCCACAGAAAAATGTTGCTGCTTACCACATAAATACATGAATCAGCCGACTTGCAACCACTTCATTCACACCAAGACTACCCCTATTTATTGATGTTAAAACAACAGTAAGCTAATAAAATTATAAAGAAAACAAACTACAGAGATAGGACGTATGTAAATTTTGGAAATACATAAGTAAATATGGCAAAAGAAACATTAAATATTCTATGCATGCCTGAACATTCAAATGAAAAAATTGATGAGGAATCTATACAAAATAGTAAAACAACCAAATGAAAAAACTAGAGCATTCTAATTAGCAACTAGCAAATAATTTATTAGGATATATAATATATTATAATTTATCAGTATGATCACTTATTCAAGTTTTTATTTTTAGCTCCAGAAATTCATATGATGAAAAGGCCTAGGTTTTGAGAAATAATATAACCAACATATTAAACGTATTGAAGATTATAATGTTCTTGCCAAAAACATAATACTAGATGAATTAAATTGCTAAGTTGTACATGCTAAAAATATTACCTGCAAGATTTAAGAAAGTCATCATTCTACAATATTTACCTTCATCCATATTTTGTACATCTTCCCTTTGGGTTGTCCCATAGCTTCAATGGATCTGCAGCAACTCACATTTCCACTAAAAGTTTCAAATTAAAAAGAAACAACAGACAATTACTACAAGGAGATAGGAAGAAAATACGTGCACATATACATTAACCATGAACATACACAAAGCAATCAAGGACATGAGCTTGGAATGCTAACAAAATAGAAAAAGGTTAAATGGATGAATCCAGACCCAAGCAGGCTTTAAGAAAACACCAAATCAAATGTTTAAAGCCCTCCCAATTCCCACAAAATGAGCAATTGAGATTTAGACCCCCAAGTGCACCAATGGAGATCCCAAAGGCAAGCCTTGATAAAGAACACACCAAGCAAAATGAGTCAGCTTAGGCTGAAGAATGGCTTTCTGAACTGTCTAAAACCTAAGACTCCAGGTTTATGGAGTGGAATGAAGAGATCATCTCTTATTCAGCTTAGCAAATAGGAAGAGAGACAATTATATCCCTCGCAAGGAGTGTACCTGCAGAAAGGAGTGACAAGACACAACTTCAAATTTTTCCACCAACTCTTTTTCTTGGCATAATGTGCGCTTAGGGGATTGACCAAGATTACCTTCCAAGCTCACCTAGATTTCACATGTTTTTCAAGTGTAAAACGTATCTCAATTTGGAAAGTCAGTCATCATTTCCAACGTACATTTGCAAATTGAAGCCTAGGCCAACAAGGTGGCACTAGAAGTGGCACATTTACAAGTTCTCAATCACTGTCGCAATGTGCCTTGCACTATGGCAAGTGACCCTACTCGGACACAATCTTTCCCACTAAGCTAGAGAAGAGTAGGAAGTAGCCATTCATGTTAGTACTCCCAAGGCAGCACTGAGAGAGTTTTGCCTCCAACAAAAAGTGTTGGTTGATCTCTGCCTCCTCAAGGGGCCACCCCTTCTTGACATCTTCAGTGACATGAATGAGGGCCTCTTTCATGCAATAACGATAAATTCCCATTCCTAGCACTTGTGATTTCTCCTTGAAATATCCCTATCCAGGAATTTCTGATCAAACCTGCAAATTTCTGAATTTTTGCTTTGCAGGCATTTTGTCAAACAGTTTGCAGCTAATATGTTATGAATTATTTTCTGAATGCAAACATTTAGAGCACCAGTAACTATAATTCTAGCTCATACAACAATCATAGAATTATCACACTATTATAAAATACATTCTATCAAAGACACCCATTTATTAAGCTGACAATGATTACAATGAGCAATAGAGATTTTTGTTTCTGAAAAACCAAAGCATGGGGATGAAGAATACTTGATTTTTAACCTCCAAAATATTGCCAAATATACTTGAACAAGATACCACTTGCTTCTGACCAAAGATAAACTCTATGCTGGGAGCTATTCATTGCAAAAGACATTCACAGCCCTTTACATATGTGAAATTGGATACCAAACACTGCTACAGCTTCTGTATAACTGATTTTTGGATTTAAGTTGGATATGCTGTGTGTCAACCTCATATAGCAGACTACTTTGGAATCCTCGCACCATTCCTACAAAGATTGTGACTTCTTTATGCATGGATAAACATATACAATGCCCAGCTTGTTTTCCTGGAAGTGAATTGACCATCTTTTCCGACTGCTGTAATAAACTAGAGCTGCTAACTTTCTTCATGTCTCCTTTTTCTCCCTATATGCAGCTTTGAGAGTGGCATCTTTTTTATTATTTGACTTGCAGCTACCTTTGCACCTGCTCCATGTCACCTTAAGTATCCCACAACTTATTATCCTCTCTTTCGTTGAGTTTTGTAAGGGGCGGCTAAGTATTTGGGACCCACAACTTCATTTAGTGTTGCATCCAACCAAAAGAAAATCCACAATTCTTTTTATTAATATTTGTTGAATATCAGATACTCCCGAGTCAATATATTGGCTTCTCACGTCCTCACTTTCCCACCTGGCTATGGCACAATTCCTTTCTTAAATAGCCATGTGATTTGGAAAGGGCTTTTATCCTTCTTTTGACTCACGGCAAACCTTTAATCATACTCATGTCCTCTATTTTAGCCTCCACGCTACTCCTTCAAGAAAATTGTTGTGTTGTAAACACACACACCCCATTCCAAATGGGGACCCCCACTTTTTCGCTTTCTAGCTTACTGTTTTTGCTTAGTTGCTTAGCTTGCTAATAATTTTGTAGTATTTAGCCTTTGTTTCTGAGAAGGGCTTTTGTCTTGTTAGTCTGGGAAAGAAGTGTGTTGATCCTTGAAATGGAATAGAGTGTCAAGTAGGTAGGATCAAGTTTCAAGTCCAAAATCCATGAATAAATGTCAGGATTGAGAAGTTGTCAAAAATGAAAAAAAATGTTGCAAAAAATGTTGTCAAGGAAAATCGATGAGGAAAGGGTTGTCAATATCATCGGGACAAGTAGGCAGGGATTTGAGACTTTGGAAATGCTAAAGTATGAAAAATGATGAAAACCTATCATGTCCCCTCTTTAGCTCTGTCTAGCAGAGACATGTGAGTTAGCCTATTATGGAGTCTTGTAGGTTGGCAATGGTGGATAGAGACTCAGTCAGGATATTTAGTGTTTGGATTTGGTGTTTCTGGCAGTCATAGACCAGTTTGGAGCAGTTCCTTGATTTTAGGAGGCAGTTCCTCATTTTAGGAGGCAATTCCTACTTTTTAGGAGGTTGTGACAGCGTCCAGGGTTGGGGTTCCATGAGACCATTCCTTGGTTTCAATTTCAGGAGATTTGGGTGTGTTTCCTAGTTTCTAGGAGCATCCCTAGATTTTAGGGATGAGACTGCCAGTTGATCCATGATTTCCGACATCAGTCACAGACAAGTGACAGGTTCCGTTTCAAACTTTTGGAGTCATTTGAGCCTTCTGCAGCTATTTGGGTTATATTTTTAATATATTTAAATATTTCCTAAGTTAGCGTTTAATTAATTAAATAAGGCTATGTTTATAGCCATTTTGGAGTAATAAGGGGTTTTTGGCTTCATCTAGATGCATATGCCCATGTGTTATAGCTCGTTGGAAAGGTCTTGAACTTTTCTAAATGTTTCCCATTTGTCAGGAATCCTTTTGATGAACGAAATTCTTTTATTTAAAAAAAGTGGCGTTTTCTCTATACTTGGCGACTAAAAATGAGAATTAAGACTTTATAAGCCTAAGCGCACTTTTCATACACTTTTAGGGTTCGAGCTAGAGGGAAGGAGTTATAAGGAGATGGTAACCTAATTATCAAGTATCTTTTACACATTTTCATCTTTGATTTGGAGAATTTGCTCTGGAGAGCGATTCAGCATCTGGGACGAAAACCCCAAGGTCTTGCCTGTCTAGGACGTAGCCCCCAGCACAGTGGTTATTTGGTTCTTGCATTCAGTTTTCAGTGCCTTAGAGTTGGTACGACATCTTTTATAGAGGATTCAGTGGACAGAGTTAGGGTTCAGTGTGGAGATTGGGGTTTCCAGCTTGGCATCACCTAACAGCCGTACGGCTGTACTTTGCAGCCATTTCTCTTCCCACCTGGAGCTATGTAAGAGCTTTGGACGTTTGCGGCAGCCTCCTTATTTATTACAGTATTCACTCTTCATCCAGGTTGGACTCATTGCTTATTGTAATCTTCCTGGAATTGTTTGGAATCACTATCTGGATAATTATTTGATTTAAATAATCAGAAATCTGCTTGGTACGATTCTAATTTGGCTGTGTATGAACAATTATTTCCAATACTCTTTTCATGTACTTGTTCTTCAATTATTACTTGCTGAAAAACTATCAAAACATAAAAAGAATTCAACCTTCTGCAACTTCTGTCCATTTCTGGAAGATTATAGTAAGAAACAGGAAATTCAATTAAAAATAATTAAAAGACTTACAGCAGATCAGCGAAGGGATCCATCAGGGATCTTTCAAAACCCAAGGATATGTTCACTTGACAAGTCAAGGTCAGATTTTCTAACCTTGATGGGAAAGAAAATAAGGAAAATTTTGTATGAATCCTTGGACAATCCTAATGTGAGGTATGGAGTTCAAAGTTCAAATGTTAAAAGTCCTTGTTAGAGGAAGGGAATTCCAAAATTACGATGTATAATCCAAGGTTTAACTGGGGATTCTCTCTCAAAGTTCAAATTTTCCTTTGCATTTCATGGAGAATCCTTGGCAAGGTATGATTTGTGCTCAACAGTCTTTGTCACCTTTTGAAATGCGCTCAATGTAGTCCCTTTCTAACCTTGATATGCGCCCTTGAATGTCCTTGTTCATCATGGATTTCCACCTCACTTAGTCCCTAGACACCTTGCAAATGCACTCACCCTTTCACTTTTGTCCTTGAGCAACATGGATTAGCGCTCATGTTTGTCCCTAGCCTCACCTTATATGCACCCTATGTTTGTCCTTAACCATATCTCAAGTGTGCCCTTCATTTGTCCTTGACAATGTAGGATTAGGGCCCTCCATTTGTCCATGCTCAATGTGGGATTGCGCCCTTCCTAGTCCCTAGTCCATGCACACACCAAATTTGCACGTTCCTTTGTCCTTGTGCAACATGAAAATGCGCCTAGGGCTGTCCTTGGAAACATGGGAATTCCGCCCTAGTTGTCCTGATTCACCTTCAAAACCTACCTATCTAGTCCTTGACCACTATCAAACCCCACCCTTAGTCCTTATGCAAGGTAGAAATCCACCTAAGTGTCCTCCTTCACCTTGAGAACCTGCTGGAAAATTTACCTGGAGCAGAAAATTTGCAGGTCTAAAGAAGAGCAGAATGAATATCACATAGCAAATTAGAATCTGCTTGAGAAAAGTGAATATTCATCCTTTATATATACCCTTTCAAACACAAAGAACAAACCTAGGCCGACCTCAAGGTGAGATGTAGAGCAAAAGAAACCAAGGGCCAATTTGGTCAAATGTTTAAAACCCCCTCAATGCGTGAGAGATGTGTAAAAACATATTAAGTGATGTTGACGGGAATAATCATTATGTTATGTTGGTATATTATGTTTATGTTGTCGTCGGTAATAATGAGTTACGGCGGTCAGTTAGTTAGCCGACGGGTAGGTAGTTGGAGTCGCGACGGTTGTGTCGCACCCCTTCGGCTGTCATATATTGTACCACCTCCGGGTGTTGGAGGACATGTAATGGGGACGACAGAATATAATATGAACATCTCTTGACATTAATGGAAAGCTTATTCTGGTACTTCTTTGGTATTTGCATTGTGCATTGCTGTTCAGTTTCTGTATTCTTCCTGTTTACCCAGTGAGGTAAACATTTGGCGCCGCTGCCTAGACGAACTCGAAACGGAAGACACGGATGGCGCACAGACCCAATGGGCCTACCCGTTGCTGAAATAAACCCAGAAGTCGACGATGCCCAAACAGAACTCTACGTAGGAGAAGACACCTACCGTGAGAACCGACGACAGCAAATCTTACGAGAATTTCATGAGCGCCAGGATGACGGACATAGGGAAGACCGACGAAGGACAAATAATCCTTAAATTGTGAAGGGAGAGAAATAAAGAACACTGTTAGAAGCAGAAGAATTATGTTGATTGTATACAAAAGAATGAATTAATAAAGACGTGTTGTGTTTTGGTTTATGTGTTGTGAAACATGAAATTGTACCACAATTAATGCCCAATTTATTGAATAAAGACAGAAATAAGAAATTAGAAACCGACGAGTGGGAGGCTGCGCAGAAGGCTTTGATTCTGGAACAACGTGTAGAACGTAGACGGAGGCTGAGGCAACTTGCCGAAGGACGACCTGCCGAAGGGTTGCTCGAAGGGAACCAAGGAGGTGTCACGGAAGGTGCAGAAGCCGAGGGGAATTTCTACGCGTCGCCAAACTACGGTAGAGCGAGAAGCCTCGAAGAGTTTCTGGAGGAAACTAGGTTACGGAGAGAACTAGTTGAAGAGACTCGAGATCGGTTCAAAAACTTATCTCTCACGCCACAGAGGGAGGATCACCGAAGGGAGCCGGGCACGAGTGACGGCGAAGGGGGAGCTAACCGCACGGTAGTCACTCTCACGCCACAAAGGGAGGATCACCGAAGGGAGCCGGGCACGGGTGACGGCGAAGGGGAAGCTAACCGCACGATAGGTACAAGGCAGAACACCGTACCTTTGGTCACCACCACAAGAGACATCAGCGGCATCGGAGGGAGCAGCGCCGGAGGGCAGACACGGCCACAACCACCTCCAAGTGGACGACTTCCATCAATGGCGACCAAACAGAAGTTGCCCAAATTCAACGGGGATAGCAAGGATGATCCCGCACGGCATTGCCGTACTTGCGAAACCATCTGGACAGCCAACGGGGTGACTGACCAAGATGAATGGATGAAGCAGTTCCCCGCCACACTGAGACGAGTGGCTATTGACTGGTATTCAGACTTGGATAAAACCGGGGTAACTACGTGGGATGAATTGAAGAAAGCATTCGAGAAGGAATTTCGGCTTCTCCGAGATGATAATGAGATAGTCTCCGAAATCTATGGAACAAAGCAAGGAAAGAAGGAGACCGTACGGGCGTATGGCCGCCGACTGAAGGAATTAGTCGGAAAGATGGAAAGCCAACCGGCTGATGGCTTAAAGAAGCGGTGGTTTGTCGAGGGTTTGAACCCTAAGCTACGACGAAAGATGAAAATTGTGCCTCCGACATCCTACGATGATGCATACAACCGGGCCATGGACTTGGAAAGTGAAAATAAGACGGCCAAAAAGAAGAAGAATAGATCTTCATCATCCTCTGAAGATGATACGTCGGAAGAAGAGAGTAGCAGTGATGAGAAGCCGAAGAAGAAAGTCACGGCCCTTCAGAAGGATATGGAACGGATGTTAAAAGAGTTTAAGACAATGAAGGGGACCACAAGCAAGGATGATGAATTGTGGTGCACGGATTGTAAGGAGAGCGGCCACACAAAGGGTGCCTGTCCCAAGAAGGCATTCTGTGACATCTGCCAGATCATGGGACATTCTACGAAGGAATGCCCATACAATCTGAAGGCATGTAACCAGCAAGTGCTCTTTGCCCAGGAGCAGCCCTCCACATCGGATTCAAACAATAATGCATCTTCCGGAGGCTACCGAGGAAACCGACAAGGCGGACGGGGGAATAATAATAATTCCACTAGAAACAGGGTCCAATACGATGCGAAGGGACGCCCGATTATCCAATGTAGGGCCTGTAATCAGTGGGGGCACTTCGCCCGTGATTGCACGAAGGAAGCCACCCCTCAGCACCTCTGCCGTTGGTGTGGGCCAGGCGACCATGAGGACGCAAATTGCCCACAGGCAGGGGTTAATCTCCTCAACATTGAGAAGGCTGAGAAGACTGGTGAGAAAGAAGTACTGGCGATCACCCGCGCCCAGATGAAAAAAACCACTTATCCCGACCCCCGTATGGAGAAGGAGAGATTACGGGAGGCAAAGGCCAATATTGAACGTGAGATGACGACCGAACGACGAGACAACGAGGTGGCAAGTACATCATCCCGTACGGAAGCGGAAAATAACATCATTGGGCAAATCTTGCAGATGGAGGTGTCAATAAAGGTAAAAGACCTTCTAGACTCTATGCCACAATTGAGGACTGCCATCCTCACCAATGTGCAAAGCACCGCAGCGTCGAGTGCCCCACAGGTACGGGTTCCCGCCACCGCATCGTCGAGTGCACCACAGGTAGGGGTTCCCGCCACCGCTTCGAAGAGTACACCACAGGTGGAGATTTCCGTCAGCCCTTCGACTGACCCGATGTTACTAGCCTTGAGCAGTGGTAGACACCCAGCTGTGGTAAAAATGGGTATCCGTGGGACCATTCTGAAGGACACCATTGTGGACGGTGGATCTGGGGTGAATGTACTACCAGAAGAAACATGGAAGCGGCTGGGGAAGCCCACCCTATGGCCACCCACATTCAACCTGGTGGGAGCGGACCAACACGGCATTAAGCCACTCGGCCTGTTGATGGCCCAGCAAGTGACGATTGGTACGCAACCATTCTTGTTAGATTTCGTGGTTATTTCCTCGAAGAAGAAAGGCTATGACACCATCCTGGGGAGAACGTGGTCGATCAACGCGAGGGTAAACCACAACTGGAAGAAAAATACCCTTTCCATGGAGAAGGGAGGGCGGAAATATACCATTGACCTACACACCCAAGATGTCAGCGAAGAGCTCGCCTCTTCAGACTCGGACTCAGAGGATTCTAATAAAGGGGAAGGGGGTCCCGATGAAAGCAAGGGCAAGAACGCGATGGAACCGAATAGTGAAGGGGTGCTAGAATTGGAGGGATGTTCTGAAGATGAGGTATGCTCGACTAACGGGCTCTTCCACTGGCAAATGGAGGATTACGAAATGTTCCAAAGCTACAGGCTCGAAGTAGAGGAACCAAAGCAACCAACAGAGGTGTACCTGCCAGAATATAGAGAATATTGGAAGAGAGAATATTGGAAGGGAGACGCCCCAAACCCTAGCGGCATAAATAATCCGAAGAGTATCGGCAACGATTGGAACCCTGTATGGAAGACCGCAGTCTTCAAAATCTTTATTATCCTTCTTCTTCTTATGTACGGGAAGGAGGTCGTGGTCCCTATAGAATTTGTGGTTCCAGGTCTTCCGATGGCCATTGAAAATAGACTTGCCACCAACGGGCCCAAATTGAAACCCTATCACGCGAAGCGCGCAGGGGACCCGAGAGGCCGGACGGACACCCGAGAGCCCGAAGGGGGACCCGAGAGGATGGAAGGGGACCTAAGAGGCCGGGCAAGCAACTCGAGAGGCATGGGACAAAAGCAGGAGACTTTTGGGCGAGAAAAACCGAGAAGGATGAAGGGCGATCCCAGAGACAGGGGACCCGAGCCGAAGACTCTCTAGACAACTTCAAAAAAAAAAAAAATCGCACGGTCGTACGACAGCGACCGTACAGTCAAAAAAAAAAAGAAAAAAAAAGAAAAAGAAGGGGAAAATGGCCACCGTACAGTGGGACCAAGGTGACAAGGTGACACCACCGTGCGGTGGAAGCACCGACGGTGGCACCACCGTGCGGTGGCATCACCGACGGCGGAACCACCATGCAGTGGAAGCACCGACGGTGGCACCACCGTGCGGCGGAACCACCGTGCGGTGGAAGCACCGACGGTGGCACCACCGTGCGGTGGGAGCCACCGAAGGCGGTCACCAAGCCAAGACATCAAAGACGCCGCACAACACCACCGCGACGAAGAATAAAACAACCCCGCACACCGCCATCACCGCACAGCAAGGGGTAAAGGGAAGAAGACGCCGAACACCACACCAGCACGCCACCACGTGATGCGAAGGGTAAAGCACAGGCCGACCGCCTCAGGTAGACCAAGCAGCCGCACGATCGGAGGTGCCAATGCTGTTGTTGACCATATAGGGAGGTTGTATGGCCGGGGTGCCATCGGGGACATTACAGTGCCTATAAATTAAAAAAAAAAAAAAAACGACGACGGATTGAAAAATGATTCGATGACATCTGGAGCCTGGACACTGAAAATATTGGAGTGTAGAAGAAGGGTTTTGACATCATAAAATATCACAGAAATGATGCGCGCCATGGACCCCGCGAGGGGCACTGCCCTTCGACCCCGCAGGGGCGCTGCCCCTCGACCCCGCTGGGGGCGTTGCCCCCAGACCCCCAGTTTATTTTTGAGCTACAGAATACCATGGGAAGTGTTGCGGTTGTCCGTATTGTGAGAAAGAAGCCTGTAGCTAAGCATTGGTGGGGAAGCCATAAGCCGTAGAGGGAGACGGATTTGGAGGTTGGGAACAAACAGAGTTTGAGGGAAGGCATTGCAAGTCCGCGCAGTTGTATGACACCAGGGAGTTATTCAGTTCAGTTTTTAGCCTTTGGGGAGTGTGATGGAGGATTTGAGGTGTCTCCTAGCATTTGTGCCAGCGGATTGTGGCCACCTCCAGGCATGACTGGCACGCTTTGAGGAACTCGGAGTATGTCTCGGCTGGACGTGAGGTTGCCTTGGTGGATGCGCAGAGGGCTCGGGAGGAGCTGACCACCAGGTTGGAGGCAATAGTCGCGTGAGACTTAGTTCAGCGTACCCAGGAGTTGGATGCCGAGAGAGCAGCACGGGTGGCTATCGAGGACAAATTGGCTAGGGAGACAGAATCATTTGAGTAGCAGTTGGTGGAAGCTGAGACTGAAAAACGTGTTTTGCAGACAAGTTTGGGTTAGGCCCAGGAGAACTATGATGGCAAAGGAAGCAATATTGGTGAAATCCGCACTTGAGCATCAGATGGTAGCAGAAAAGGGTTTTCAGGCGAGGATGCAGCAAGTGTATAAGATCCGGGCCCGACTGGCGTCAGTAGTTCCTGCCGTTCATCTCTATTTTATATTAAGTCGTCGGAGTCGACTTCTTTTCTTGGGGGGGATGATGTTGACGGGAATAATCATTATGTTATGTTGGTATATTATGTTTATGTTGTCGTCGGTAATAATGAGTTACGGCGGTCAGTTAGTTAGCCGACGGGTAGGTAGTTGGAGTCGCGACGGTTGTGTCGCACCCCTTCGGCTGTCATATATTGTACCACCTCCGGGTGTTGGAGGACATGTAATGGGGACGACAGAATATAATATGAACATCTCTTGACATTAATGGAAAGCTTATTCTGGTACTTCTTTGGTATTTGCATTGTGCATTGTTGTTCAGTTTCTGTATTCTTCCTGTTTACCCAGTGAGGTAAACAAGTGAAACATGAAGACGACTTAGTACATTAAGCATCAATGAAATGTGTGGAAAGAGTAAACAATTTAGAGTTTGCAAAATGAAGCGTGTCAAGTGATAATACAAGGCCAACCTCCTTTGCTGAAAAGTGAGAGCTCCTATAAGTAGAGGATGGAATCATCACTTCCTCATTCGATTGGATGCTCTTTAAGCAAATCAATGAACAAAGCAGCAAATTTTTCTAAGGAGGTGCAAATTCCACAATTCAAAGCCCATTCAAAATCAATTAAGGAGCACAGACAAACGAATTCCATCGGATCATAAGTAAATCACAGCAGACTTGAGCAAATGTCCAACAGTTTGATGCGAATTTGGATAAGGAAATCAGATATAAGTCATGGTGTTGAGAGAAAGAGAGAAAAGGGGGTGAATTATGAGGGAAAAATCATCATTTCATATGCAGATCTGACTCGTTTTTCACCGATTTTATGCATTCCCAGATCTGGATTATCATTTCCAGAATTCCTAAATGTCATTTCCAGATCTTTTAGTGGCTTTGTGAAGTGCTTTTCATGAATTGTTAAAGTTATTAGTGATATTCCACAAACATTTTGAGGACTGAGTTTATATCAATTAGAAATGCAAGAAGTCAATCATTTTCATTTATGTGTTTGGGAATTAACTTAGGGTTTCATCTATTACCATGATCCAATGTGTTTTGTTTTGGTCTTTTCAGGTTTGATGCAAAGAATGAGGCGCATAGAGCATCAAAAGAGGGACTTCCCAACATGAAAGAGGAAAAAGGAAAGACAAGCTTGAGGGTGGACAACATCAAGATTTACACTTCATCAAAACATTCAAGGTCATTACATGGAATGAAGCAAGGAAGATGAAGCATGTTTCAACAACACACAAGGCGAGGGATTTCCAAGTGAAAGGTGGAAATGCGAAAGAAGATACCTCAACAATGCAAAGGACGAGATTAACAATTTCAAGAAGAATCCAAGAAGATCACCAAAGAAAGATTACTTTACAAGTTGATTGCAATGACCTTGGATTTAATACAAGATCACCATGAAGGACTCTACAACAATGACAAGGATGAGAGAATCAAGGTCAACAACATTCAAGATATTTCATGAAGTCAAAAACTACAACAAGGAAATCAAAGTCAAGAATGTCCAAGAAAGAAGAATTTCAAGATTCGAAGGATGAGAATGGAAAGGCGAAATAGGGGCATCACAAGAAGAAGGGTTCCAAATATGAAGTGAAAGTGAAATGTGATCAAGGATATGTAGTCGGCAAAACTGCCATAATAATAAATAATGTTTTGTTACTACAATGTTTTGATTAGTATAATTGACAGTGTAATTGGTTTCAAGAGGTTGTGGTAGTTGCCAACGGTTGGCAATCTTAACCAACCACCAGACACTACATATACTCTCACTGTTGTATCAAGAGATATTAATGATTGTACACGTTACACTTTGATAATAAAGAAAATATCTTTCTGCCATATGTTTTGTTGAGTATTGTTAATTGGCATTATTTTTGTTAATTGGTAGTGCTCGATTAACCACGGGCAAACCATCAGATCTGTTGCCTTCCCAACCATAGACGATAAACTCTTATCGTCACCCCTGAGCACACTACATATGTTTTCCCAATTGATTGATGATCAAATAAATATGATAACACTGCATATATATCAGCCTTGGATGAGGAGACACGTCTCTTACATGAGGGTCGGCTCACATTGTTTAAACAAATATTAATCACATTTTATATTTAATATAGATCATGGTCGGCTCTATGAGTATATTTAATATATACTTATTTTATTTTCTTCAAGTCGGTCTGAGAAGGATACCGACCGAAGCTACAATAACATCAACACTCCCTCTTAGCTAGGGAGGAATCCTTCTCGATATCTTAGTCACATAGTGACATCCACCATGGCTACTCCAAAGGGTGGATCCATCATGGCTACTCCCATGAATGGAAATGCAAATGAACACAACCACCATGACTAATCCCAGAGGGTGGGTCCATCATGACTACTCTCATGAATGGAGATGCAAAAGAACACAAGTGCTCATCACAAAGTCACTCAACGTGATGTCGTCATCTCATCATGACGTTCACCATGGCTACTCCCAAAGGGTGAATAAAACAAGTGCTAAGTCATGGAGTCTCTCACATGACATCCACCATGGCTACCCCCATAGGGTGGAACAAGGGCTTTCACCTCAAACTTCTCTTGCAAAGAAGAATGCACTAACAAGGGCTTGCACCTCAAACTTCTCCCTCATGGAAAAGAATGCATTAACAAGGGCTTGCACCTCAAATTTCTCCCTCACAGAGAAGAATGCATTAACAAGGGCTTGCACCTTAAACTTCTCCCTCACAGAGAACAATGCATTAACAAAGGCTTGCACCTCAAACTTCTCCCTCACAGATAAGAATGCATTAAGCAGATCTTCATGATGATGTGGCTCCTTCCGAAACAGATATCAACCTTCTAGCCTCCTCGTCCAAGGTTGCTTCTGATGAAGTGTCGAACTCCCTCTGAATTTGATATCAACCTTCTAACCTCCTTGTCCAAGGTTGCCTCTGATGAATTGTCAGAATTCCTCCAAATTTTGATTCCTCCTCTTTGAAGAAATGTCTTCAGCCACCAACTCAGTCTCATGGCAGCAAGCATCAAGTTCTTCCTTCCTTGAATGCAATCTCTTATGCTTCTTGATCCATCCTGAAAGCATTTCAAAGAGATTAATAATAGTTCATCTGATGAACCAATGTTATTGCATGAATTTATACTCTACATAAAATTCATGATCATTAATCAAAGGTACAAACAACAAAGAAATACTTATCTCTTTATTGTTGGTACACCATAGTGCTAGACCTGTAGTTGTGACTCATCTTTGCCACCTTCAGTGTTGCCATCCCATGCAACCAACGTCATATATTCCAGATCAAACACAATTTAACAAGGAATGGGGATGGATGCATCTACAACACTTTCTCTCATCTCATAACCGGCCTTCCAAACATCATCTACAAATCTCCTATTTGTCGGTTGCTCTGCAAAGAACGGCCAGCATATCATGGGCACCCCCAAGCTTATGCTTTCAATTGTCAAGTTCCATCTACTCACTCCTTCATTTTCTCCACAAACTCATCAAGCAACACCCATCAGCTGACTTGAAGTGCAAAGTCCTTCTTGACGAAACCTCGCCTTGCTCCAGCCATCTTTCACATGAAATTGGTGGAATAAACTTTGTTTCAGATCTGCGACTTGTTCTAAAGCAAACTGATATATCAATGTCTTTGCACTTGATCAGATAACCTCTAAATCTGAATGTGCCTTCAATACCAACCTCCAATTTTTGTCAAATCGCTAAGGTAGATTAGATAACCTCCCTCTAATTCAATTTTATACCAGCTCCTTCACTGCTGTGCCAAAACCGACGCCTCATGCTATGATGTTGAATGGTCAAATGTAACAGTATTTATATCACTGTTCTTTGAAATGAGTTCCCTATGACGCAACCTTTCAATATCGCCTTAGACACAAATTGATCAATTGGCATCAATAACCAAATCGCCCGTAAGGTTGAGTGGCTGATTATAATGTAGTCTCTTCACTGTGGACAAGGGATGAATTCGTTGGCTCTAAACAAGATCACTAAGTGTCAAAATTACAATTGTTTTCAGTCACTTATTTACCACTGAATATCGCATTATAATCTGATCAAGATCTTCTTCACTGTGGCTCTGATACCATGTTAATTGGTAGTGCTCGATTAACCCCAGGCAAACCATCAGATCTGTTCCCTTCCCAACCATAGACGATAAACTCTTATCGTCACCCCCCATCACAATAAATATATTTTCCCAATTGATTGATGATCAAATAAATGTGATAACACTTCATATATATCTGCCTTAGATGAGGAGACACGTCTCTTACATGAGGGTCGGCTCACATTGTTTAAACAAATATTAATCACATTTTATATTTAATATATATCATGGTCGGCTCTATGAGTATATTTAATATATACTCATTTTATTTTCTTCAACTCGGTCTGAGAAGGATACCAACCTGTTGATGTGTTTTTTTAGGCACATGCGAACACGGAATAAAATACCCAAGAGTATCTTATCCTCTCTTGAACAAAATCTCTCAAATGCTGGAGATAAGCTTAAGGATCACTTGAGAAGACTCCAAGGTTCATGAATGTAAGGTCACTACGTGTGGATAAGCTCATTGGTTTGATGTGATTATGCTGGAATCACAAGGGGACTTACATTTGAATGCCTAAATGCTTAATTTGCTGGAACTTAGATCATCTGATGTTACAATATGATGATGCTTTTGATTCTAAACTAACTTGAGTTTGAAAAAATGGCAAAAGACGAAGGGTTGAGAGAATCTATTCTAATCCTAAGAATGTAGGAAGATGAGTGAATGATTAGATGGAATCCTACCAAGCGAGGTCTCACCATCAAAATGAACAATTTGACACAAGCTCAGTGCAATCTTCTAAGGACGATTCTAAGATGTTCGAATCAATACCATTAAACATTGAGCAATGAGTGTAGAACGATTAAGCTCATAACATTCCAATTGACCACACAAGGCACTCTTACAAGCAGCAAGAGGCTAGTGGTATGGATTAGGCGGATTTCACATAAATATATTCAACAAATTCCTCCACTCAATCTAATTACATGAAAGCAAATTCCTACCGTACGGTTTTGTTTTGTTTTTTTAATATTTTTTATTTTTTATTTTTTTCATACGGTTGCTTGCCGTATGGGCGTACGGTTGTCTGTCGTAAGGGTTTTTTTTATTTATTTTTTTTCTCATTTTTTCTTTTAATTTTTTATTTATTATTTCTTCAGGAGGATTCGAGGTTGGTTGATCGCCTCTGCTCATGATACAGTTTTAATTTCGACCCATTGGTGCTGCCTGCAACCTCCCATCCATCCAGTGTCTACAACTTCACTGCCCCGTTCTCTACCACCTCGCGGACTTTATATGGTCCTAACCATCGTACCTTGAATTTGCCTGGTTTAATCTCATTACACCCATTATATTTCAGTACCAGTTGTCCTGGAGCAAACCTCATTCGCTTTAAAAGCTTGTCGTGCCACAGCTTCCTCCTTTGTTGGGTTGCCTCCGTAGCCCATTGGGCCATCATTCTTTTCTCATCTAGCTTGTTCAAGACATACAATCCAAGCTCTCCATGTCCCCCAGTCTGTTCTCGATTGCAATGCGAAGGCTTGGTGCCATGAATTCCACTGGCACAACAGCTTCCTGCCCGTACATGAGTTGGAACAGAATTTGGCCGGTGGTCACCTTGTAGGTTGTGCGGTAGGCCCACAAGACCGAAGGTAATTTTTCTTCCCAATCTTCTCCCTCGACACCGCAAGACTTGTAAATTACCCCCACGCGAATCTTGTTGGTAGCCTCGGCCTACCCATTGGCTCGCGAGTAATAGGGGTTGGACAATGAATGAAAAATTTTAAATTCGGTAGTGAGGAGTTTGATGACATGGTTCACAAAATGTCCACCCCTATCGCTGGTCAACTACATAGGGATACCATACCGTGTAATGATTTGCTCATAAATCAATCTTGTTGTACTTACGGCCGAGTTGTCAGGCAAGGCCCACGCTTCAACCCACTTGGTTAAATATTTTGTGGCTACCACAATGTAGTGACACCTCCTGGTGCAGTTGGCCTTGAGTGGCCTAATACAATCCAACCCCCAGCGCTCGAATAGTTCCTGAGCATGAGAAGGGTTGAGGGGCATGAAATCCCTTTTCAACGCCTTCCCCGCTCTCCGACACGTATCACAACCTACTACCCATTCTCTGGCATCGTTGTACAATGTGGGCCACCATAGGCCTGCCAGCAACACCTTTCTTGTCGTAGTGTTTGGTCCCATATGGCCTCCCGTTGACCCCTCATTTGCCTCCCTCGGAACACTTGGCACCTCTTCCTCCATCACACACCGACGTAACACCTGGTCGGGTCCCATTTTATACAACAATCCATTAATCAACTGAAACGTGCGGCTTCTCAACACGAGTTTTCTTTGTTCTCCCGATGGCATACCTTGGGGGAATACGAAGGTGGAGATATATTCCCTGATGGCAGTATACCATGCTGGCAATACTATGATCTTGAATAAGTGAGCATCTAGAAAATCGTCATTCACCCCCTCTAGCAACTCTCTGGACCTAATCTGGGACAACTGGTCAACAATGACATGGCTCTTGCCTAGTCGTACAACTATTGTGAACGTGAACCCCTGAAGGAGCAGTAGCCACCTACTTATCCTGCCTTGGATGATGGGTTTGTTTACCAAGTACATCAAAGCCTAGTGATCCACATAGAAGGTGAAGGGCGTTGCCAGCAAGTAGTGCCAAAAATTTTGTACGGCATAGACCATTCTGAGGGCTTCCCTCTCAGTGGTACTACGGCTTTCGACATCAACCGACTGGCAAAATAGATGGGATGATCCAACCCATGTCGCCCTTCTTGCGCCAGTGTAGCCCCAATTGCATAGTTCGAGGCATCCAAGTGTACGTGGAATTCTCGATCCCAGTTTGGATAGGCCAGAATGAGTGCTGCCACCAGTCTCCTCTTGAGTTCCTCGAATGCTTCCCCTTGTGCCGATTCCCATATGTACGATTCGCCCTTCCTTGTCAATTTGTCCAGTGGAAAGGAGAGTTGGGCAAAGTTCTTGATGAACTTCTAGTAGTATCCAATGTGTCCCAAGAAGGACTTGACTCCCATCACATCAATGGGCGACTCCATTTCTACAATTACCCGTACCTTATCCGGGTCAGTTTTCAGTCCAGCTTTACAAACGATATGGCCCAACAACTTCCCTTGTGGTACCATGAATCTGCATTTCCGTGGATTTAAGGCGAGCCTGGCCCTTCAGCATCTCTCCATGCACTCTCTTAGCACCACCAAGTGAGCGTCTTCGCTACTGAAAATCGACCAGTCATCCAAAAAGGCTTTAAAATTTCCCACAGACATCTATCGAAGATGTGAAGGACTATCCTCTGGAAGGTCGTGGGAGCATTGCACAACCCAAACGGCATCCGGTTGTACACATAGACTCCGTCCTTCACCACAAAGGTGGTCTTCAAATTGTCCTCCTCAACTATCGAAATCTAGTTGTATCCCGAAAAGCCGTCCAGAAATGAGTACATTTCATGGCCAGCCACCTCCTCGAGGATGTTGTCTATGAAAGGTATAGGAAATGGATCCTTGATGGTGACTGCATTGAAGCACCGAAAATCCACGCAGATGCGGATTTGGTTGGCCTCCTTCTTCAGTGAGATCACAATCGGCGAGACCCAATCACTCGTCTCCACCCGAAATATGATGCCGGCCTCCAGCATCCGTTCGATCTCTTTGTTCACTTTGGCAGCATAGTTCTTATTCATTCGGTACAGCCTCTTCCATACCGGTTGGGCTCCCGGGACCAATGGTATCAGATGGACGCACATTTCTAGCGGGACCCCCTTCAGATCCTTGTAGGACCAAGCGAATATGTGCTTGTATTACATGAAGATTTTGAATGATGCGGCCTTCAACACCGGACTCCAATCGTCGCCTACCCAGATATTTCGAGGGTGGCAGTATCTCCTAAGTTTGTCTCCTTCACAATGGGGTCTTCGTACTGCATTGGTATGTCCTCTGAAAATTTGTACGCCGAGACATCATTTACTTTGCCGTCTCCCTCCTTATACTTCGTGTACTATGGCGGGAACTCCTCCTTCTCACCTGGCTCATCCTCAATCTGCAGCATGTGACAAGCAGGGTGAAACACTTCATAGTCTTCCATTTGCCAGTAGAAGAGTCCATTCAATGAGGAAGTGTCATCTTCTGAGCATCCACCGAGTTCAAGTACCCCTTCGTCGTTTGGTTCCCTCTCGTCTTTACCTTCATAGGAATCCCACTCCCATCTATTTGAGTCCTCTGAATCAAAGTCAGATGATGCGAGTTCCTCACCGACAACCTGGGTCCTTAGGTCAATGATGTACTTCCGCCCCCCTTTCTCCATGGAAAGGGTGTTCTTCTTCCAATTGTGGTTCACCGTTGCTGTAACCAGCCACCCTCTCCCTAAGATGGTGTCATGCCCCTTCTTCTTCAATGGGATTACCACAAAATCAGGTAGGAAGGGTTGTGTGTCGATGTCATATCTCTCCTTCTCGAGCTTCGTGTTGGTCTGTTCCTACCAAGTTGAACGTGGGTGGCCATAGTGTTGGCTTCTCGAGCTTCGTCCATGATGGTGTCTTTGAGGATAGCTTCGAGAATTCCCATCTCTACTACCGCAGGATGCCGACCACTATTTAAGGCCAACAACATTGGGTCAGTCGAGGGGCTGACTGGAACTTCCGCCCGTGTCACACCCGAAGGTGCCTGTGCAGTGGTTTGTACGGAACTAAAAATGGCGGTTCTGTTGTGGCATTGTGTCTAGAAGGTCCTTCACCCTTATCGACACCTCCATCTGTAGTACTTGCCCAATTATGTTATTTTCGGCTTCAGTACGGGATGATGTACTCACCACCTCTTTGTTTCATCATTTTGTCGTCATCTCACGCTCAATGTTGGCTTTTGCCTCCCGTAATCTCTCCTCCTCTGTACGGGGGTCGAGATAAGTGGTCTTTTTGGTCTAAGCACGGGTGATTGCCAGTACTTCTTTATCACCAATATTCTCAATGTTGAGGAGGCTAACCCCTGGCTTGGGGCAATTTGTCTCATTGCGGTCTCCAAGACCACACCATTTGCACAAGTGTTGGGGTGCCTCCTCTTTCTGGCAATCCCGCGCAAAGTGTCCCCACTGGTTGCATGCCTGACAATGAATCATCGGCCATCCCTTGGCATCATACTGCATTCGACTCCGATTATTGCTATTATTATTGTTGCCTCTTCCTCCCCTTCGGTAACTTTTGTAACCACCAGATGATGTCGTGGTGTTGGCTTGAGGCTGTGATGTGCCTGTTGTCGCTGACGGCTGCTCCTGGGTGAACAGCACTTGGTTCCCGCGTGTCTTTATGTTGTAGGGACATTCTTTGGTAGAGTGTCCTGACACTTGGCAAATATCGCAAAAGGCCTTTTTTGGACAAGAGACTTTTGTGTGACCTTCCTCCTTACATTTTGCGCACCATACTTCCTCATTTTTGCTGGTGTTGCTTTCCTTCATGCTCTTGAATTCCTTCATCATGCAATGCATATCCTTTTGAAGGGCTTGCACCTTTTTACTCGACCCCTCGTCGCTGCTACTTCCGTCAGAGGAGTCCTCCTCTTCAGAGGATCTGTCTTTCTTTCACCTGGATGTCTTCCCTTCTCTCTCCAGGTCCATTGCCCGGTTATAGGCATCGTCGTAGGATGTGGGGGGTACAATTTTCATTTTCCTTCTAAGTGACGATTTTAAGCCCTCCACAAACCACCTTTTCTTCAACCCATCGTCGGGCTGGTTATCCATTCTTCCCAACAATTCCTTGAGGCGTCGGCTATATGCTCAAATGGTCTCACTTTTCCCTTGCTTGGTGCTCAGGATTTCTGCTACGATTTCATTATCATCTCTGAGGAGTCGAAACTCCTTTTCGAAGGCTATGTGCAATTCATCCCAAGTTGTCAGTTGGGTTTTGTCAGCATCCAAGTACCAATCGGTGGCTACTCCTCGTAGGGTGGCAAGGAATTGCACCACCCATTCCGCCCTATCGGCCACGCCATTGACTGACCAGATTGTTTAACATGTACGGCAATGCCATACGGGGTCTTCTTTCCCATCTCCAGTGAACTTCGGCATTTTTTGCCGATTCGCCATTACATTTCTTGGCGGTGGCCCAATCTACCCTCCGAAACTCGAATTTGACCCTCTAGGAACTCCTCCAGACACTGGTCCTCCCGAAGGTACTCCGTCAAGATTTGGTTCGTTGGGTCCCACCAAGTTGCTCTGACTACCAGGGTGTGATGAGCTTGCCCCAAACAGATTGCTTCTACTACCGTGACCTTGTGTCCTCCCGACACCTTCAGCCGCACCGGTATCCTCAGCCTCTCTCTTCTCGGTCTCTATCTCCTCTTCCCTCCTGGTCTCGGCACCTCTGTATGGCATGTACGGCTCTACCGTACTCCCGTCACCGATCTCCTCCAATGTTAGGGAAAGGTCCCCCAACCATTTCCTGGTGGTTTCTATTAGTGTGGAAACTTGGCCCTCGCCAGAGCCATTACTGCCATTTTCGTCGCTTTCTTCCTCGGCAATCCTCTTGAATCTTCTTCGTTCTACTTGTTGCTCGAGAATTAATGCTCGTTGAGCGGCCTCAGAGTCCCCTATGTATTCCTTCTTATTTTTGTCCTTATTTAGCAGATTGGACATTAATTCATCCCTGGTATACAATGTATGTCACTACAGTGGGGGTGTTCTTGTTTATTCTCCTTCGCCTGTACACAATTCAGGGATTATTTACCCCTTGCTCGGTTTCATTGCGCTCCTCCTCTTGGCACTTGTGAAAATCCCGTAGGATTTGCTGGCGTCGGTTCTCCCAATAGGTGTCTTCCCTGCGGTTTTGAAGAGCCAAAAATGCTTGTGCCAGAAGGTTGGGCAAGTTGTTCATCAAACAATTTACCGTTGGGCTTACACCAAGCGCACTCCACACAGCATCCTTTGGAACATCCTCGGTGGTGGCTTCCCTTCGTACGTGTGTTTCAATCGCCACCTAGAGGATGCAGGAGAAATCTTTCATAAGTGCTATTTCTCCCTCGAATAGTTCTTCAGACTCTTCGTCAGGGTTACTGCTCGTCCCTTCGGCCAATGGTTGTCCCATTATCCAGGTGCCATGTAGTATATTCCCGTGCTCTGGATAAATTTCGGCAACGGTGCCAGATGTTTACCCTCTAGGTAAACAGTTTAGAACATACAGATAGAATGCTTAACGAAAGACAATAATACCATAGATACTAGATAAGATCAAGAAAATATAAGAAATACTATTCCATTCATAATCATGTCTATCATTACAAGTTACCTTCCATGGTATATAAAGGTACCGAGGGGATGCGAGGGGCAACTGTCGCACCCGTAACTACCATCCCTCGGTTACCTTACTAACAAAGTAAAGTACTACCTAATTAACTATGGTTTTATTCCCGTACAATATTACTGCCAACAGCTTGTTGAAATAACAAATTTCACCATAACTTCAATGAAAAGAATATCTCATTTACAAGTCATACCAACAATTTTTCCTTCTCTTAATCTATTCTAACTCTAATTGCTATCCTATTCTCTCCTAACTATTAGCTATCAACTATTCTCCAACTATTAACCTTTACAAATGAAGAGTCTAAGTTTTTATAGAGAGCTCATTTACAACAAATGGCTAGCTAGGATTGATTGTCCATCAATGGCCAGGATTCTACAATGAAAACACTAATTAGGGTTTGTTACAACAAACTCTCCTTAGCCAATGAGAAAATTACATTCCATGAATGTGGACCAATAGATATCAGGGGTAGGTGCCTCGAAGTTTGTGCCATCACTGGTGAGTCAGGTACATTGAATCAAGACTTGCTGATGTGGAACTTCATTGATTAGTGGAGATGATTGGGACGCCATCTAGGATGCCACTTCAATTTGCACCTTTGTAGGCTTGATTTGATTGATCTCTTCAACATTCTCTAGTTCACTCAAAGTAGTGGTGATAGGAGTATTAATGTAGCTAAGTCTTTCTTCTATCCTTGCTTGCTTGCCTTGAGTGACTGTATGATTTCTTCATACCTTCAGGGTGTGATGAGAATTGAGATTCCTCTTAGGTATTTTGTGCTTGTAAATGAAGCGTTCCCTTTACATGCTGGTGTAGATATCTTCCTTGCAACTCAATCTTGATGTTGACATTTTCTCTTTAAGACGCTTAATTTGATCTTCCTCCAACGTGATTCTCTCCATTTCTTTCTTCATTTTCTGCAAAATAAACAAATAAGCATCAACACATATGATATATAGCCTTTTCATACTTCTATTTTGACCTGATCTCTCATTCTGATTTCATATGATTTTTCACTAAATCTGATCAAAGGACTGACAATAATCAGTGAATTCAATGTTCTGCTCTTGATTCTTTTAATCAGGGACGTTTTAATTTGAAGTGATGTTGAAATGAGGATTTCACACTTACCTTTATAGGCACCTAAGGTGAATGAATGTGTCTTTTACCCTAAGGCCGCCTTTGTCATGAATTAAATTAAATCAAGAACTTACCTTGGCCGACTTACCTCTAGATTGACTTTGAATTTGTTTTAGGCGCTAAGGTCATGTATTAGTTAATTTTGAAAACATCATATGAACTTTGCTCCATTGTGTCAACTCATGAAGTGCACTTCACTCTATGTCCTTGCTAGGGACAGGGACCTAAAACATAGATTTCGCTCTTTGACCTTTGAGAGAACAAGGCCTAAATAAGATTTTTTGCGTCTAACACAATTTGCTGGCTGACCTTTATAAAGCATGTTCTCATTCAACTTACTGCATGTTATTTGAGCAGACAAGGCCAAGATAAGTGTTTCGCTTTACGTCCTTAACAAGGACAGGCCCTAAAGATGAATTTCGCTCTATGTCCAAGGTAAGGACGAGACCTATAACAAACTTCGCTCACCAACCCTCCTAAGGACAAGACTTAAAGTGAGGTTCTCTCACCGTCCTTGGCAAGGACAAGACATATTTAACAGTTCGCTCTCTGTCCTCTCTAAGGACAAGCTCAAAAATGATCAAGTTCGCTCTATGACCGGCCTAAGGACAGGCCCTATAATCAAATCCACTTAGTGATCGGCTTAAGGATAAGTTCAAGATATAGATTCGTTGTAAACTCTTTCCAGGTTCGCTCAATGGCCGGCCTAAGGACAGGTCCTATAATGCATAGTTCGCTCCAGGATGACCTTCCCAAAGACAAGCTGAAATCGCTCTATCTCCTTTGTGAGGACAGCCTTCAAGACATAAGTCGCTCTAGGACCAGTTCAAGGACAAGTTTTAAAGTGCAGTTCACTCTTTAGACCAAGGTAAGGCAGGCTTCAAAACATAATTCACTCCATGACCTTGACGAGGATGAGGTCTGAAACAGATCGCTCCAAGACTTCTATAGGAACAAGGCTTGAAAGATGTTTTCGTTCCAAGCTAATGCAAGATTCATGATCAAATGAAGAGGCTCGTTCCATGCCCTTTATGAAAAATTTGCTCCATAACCTTGCTAGGAACAAGACCCAAAGATAAAATTCGCTCCATAACCTTGCTAGGGTAATTTCTTTTGCAATATTATCCAATTCAGAGGTTGGTGAAACAATTTGGCCTCCAGCAACTGGTAAATACACCTCTTAGAGAAGTGTCCCCAATTGACCTCTAAACATGGGTATCCTAAATAGTGTGGATTGTTGTTTAAGCCCTAACCTCACCAGCTCAAAGTCAAAAACTAAATGAGAAAAAACTAAAACTATAAAACAACTATGTGCCATAAGATTGTCTAAAGTAAGCCAAAACAATGTTCTAATCACAGTGATCATAGAAAGATCTCTAGGTATCTTCATATAATATAGATAGGTATGTATTTCTTCTTCTTCTTTTATTCTAGAAACAAAAAATACTACATAGAACTCATCTCCTATATCCACTTGTAAAACCTTCAACATAAAAAATTAGTATGGGAAGAAAACTCAAGTTCCAAAGTACATCTTTAACCCTAAAAGCCCATATTTTCCACCAAATAAAGTGAACAAACACAAATACTAAAGCATACCTAGAAAGTTTTTCAAGCAGCTCATCAAGACATTTATCTTTGACATAAAAAATCCCCTTCAACTGCTCCTTGAATATTTCCCTGCAGCAACCATTCCAAATATTTCAGCACAAAGTCCATTAATGACAGAAACCTGCTGACAGAGTACTCTAAATAACAGTGCCCAAATTAATAATATTGAAAACAGGACTTAGATGAAACAGAATTGATTGCATATTTCTCTACAGAAACTTTTTCAGTTCTTCACCATTGGGGTAAACAAGAACGTACCGACAGAATACACCATATCACCAATAAATAAAATTTTGAAAACGGAGCATATATAAGATGGACTGATTGAACAATTCCATGCAGAAACTATTTCAAACTGATTAATAAAGATTCGGTAGCTGAGAAAGGATTTCAAACTGACAGGTTTGAAGGACTTGATGTGACAGTTGCTGGCAGATTTATAATCCTCTACAAAAAGAAAATTATTCATCTCAGTGTACTCATAGAGCAGTATAAGGTGTGTAATGACTTTTATATAGTTGATTTGGAACTTAGTTTTGGATATTTCATGGTTGTACTCCCTTGGACAAATCACTCCAAACTTTCAAACTTCGGAATCTACATTCCATTCTTAAGGAAAGGAGGTAACATTTAAGGGACTTCCTAATGGACAAAGTAACCAAATTACCACAAATAGTATGGACGCATCCACCTACAATCAACCACTCATATCTATAAACACTCTTTGCGCAGATTGGTCAATTCACAATAGAGTGGACAAGCGGAAATCAATTGAAACAAAATAGGATTTTCAAGAACTTATAAAAGCTTTGCAAAAGATTAATATACAAATAGAGAGCCAATTTGAGGAGGTCAGCCAAACACATTGAGTGGATGGACACACAAAACTCCAACGTTGATTTGGGATCCTAGTAGCCCCACAAAGATTTGGTCAAGTGGAGAGGAAAATTTGGAACATCCTAGTTGTACCTGCTTGAGAATAAGAAACCTTGGGAAGGGCGTTAATGACCCCTTTTCAAAAAGACGACACGTAGAAACCCAAATGCACATCATTCATTTCACATGAGCCTTTGGATCATAATGTCATAAAAGGGGCTACTTAAGTGTTATTATAAAATGTTATTATAATAGAGAGGGCCTCAAGTAAAGTAAACTATAAAATATGGTCTCTTGTAATTAAAGTTTATTTTAAATAATTCCTCTCAAATATCAATCAAGGGTCATAAATGAAATTTGAAAGAGTTATGTCTTTCGGAGGAAAACTCTATTTAAGAGAGGACAAGCAAGGAGGAAGCATATTGATCAACCACTCTATTTTTTATTTTCTTTAACCTTGATGGAGCAATGGACTTTAGTTCAATTTAACCTAAGGACAAAAACCCTCTAGGTTTAGAATTTGGGGACGAAAACCCACAATTCCTTGGAGTGATTTCACATTGAGATCACCAAAGGGCATGATTGATATTATTTAATATCACAATCACATAGTTATTCTTCAAATTGGAGTGTCACATCCAAGATTTGGCTACAACGAACCTGCAAGATGGATTGTGGCCATTTTGGGCATGTTGGGGGGTCGATTTCAAGATCAAATTCAGCACTCTTTCATTCCCAAACAGGCTGTATCAATTCAGCAGTGAAAGGCAGCAGCTTTGAGGCAATTTTGGAATGCGTCCAAGTGGAAAGTGCAACAAATTTTCAAGGATGGATCACTGCTATAAGCTCTAGCGAAATTGACAATTGAAGAGTAGATTTTAAGGTGAAATCGACGACAAATTAAGCCACTGAGATTCTAGGGTTACTAGTGGAATTCTTTAAAAATCCCAAGAGGTTCATCTACTATTTGAGTGTCCTCACTTAGGGTTGCACCTCCTATTGGAGCGCCATCTTCCTAGGTAGAGTTTAGTGAATTTGTGCAAAATAAGAAAAATTTCAAGGGGATATTTATAGGGAAGGTGTTGACAAGGTTACAAGTCAACTGTTGAAATGGGTATGCTAAAGTTGAGAGTGACTTCTCTCCTCCAATCTTCTATAGAGATCTACTCATCCTCATCATAAAGATATGTATTTTGGCCTCTAATTCCTATCACTTTTAGGAACAATTCAAAACCATATGCACTTGGATGGAGCTCCAAGGGCAATAGAGTAGGTGGGAAGCATATGTGGTGGAAAGGGAAGATGAGGCAATAAGAAAAGCGAGATGGAGGGAGGTATGAAGGTGGTGCAATGAGTTGTCTTGTGGTTTTTTGTGTCTAGCTTTAAGAAAATATTATGGTAATTTGTGCCTTTTGGTTTTATACCATTTTCTTGTTTGTTAGAATGTAATAGTGTTGCATTTTTAGGAGAAACTAGTAATAAAGGTATTCTGTAATAATTGGAGGGCTCATATCATTCTTGGTCTTCTATGGCAATATTGTATGAAAACTAGGTTTATGCCATGGTGAGGAACCCAATAGAAACCCTAGCCAATTTTAAAAAAATAAATCAAACACATGAATGAGGTGATCACCAAAATTATTCCAAAATTATTAACCACCTAGTAATTAATGCACGAGCATGGCATTCTCATAATATCTTAAGCTATGGACATAATTTATTTGGCAAACATCAATCCAATATGAGGCAAGTTTTCTTTGCTATAATCCTTTGACAAGACTACAACCATTGTACATTCCCAATGCCTACAAGTTAGCATTTGTTATTTACATATTGTGAAGACTCGCCTAATGTTTTCCTCATTGTATGCCTTCCAAAATCATCTTATTGATTTGAAGTTTGAATATTTTACACATTCATTAGCTAACAATAATTTTGAGACTATTTACAAGGTGCTGGGTGAAAATTTTGTAAACTCGGTGAGACTTACAAAATGTGGGTTTTCACCACAGTGTGTGAGACAATACCTCTCATAAGGCAAGGTATAATCTCTCCTATTTATAAGGGAAGGCTCCCCCTTTCTGCTGCAATCTCTATTTACTCTTAATCTACCTGCTAACTTCACACTATTTTTAGGATGAAACAATAACTTAGTCCTCTTTGAACAAGTATTGCTTTGATTCTCTATTTAGAGCAGAGCAACAAAATAATTCTAACTTGCAATAATCTTAAAAATCTATGCTAAATGGAAGCAAAGTGCCCATGAAAGTGCAAAGTCTTTCGTTGCTTCCTTTTTTGAAAATGACTTAAGGGATGGGCCTTTTGTATACAAAGAGCTCAAAGTCTCCTTCAAACACTCAAGTCCTATCGACCACTATAACCCAAATATTGATATACTATAAGCACAAAGTCTCCCAAATATATCATAAAGCTTTCTACTCTAACAAGATAACTCAACCAAGCACAAAGACTTCACCTTGTTATCCACTTAATTCAAACTTTTTTAGTAAGATATCATAACACAAAGTCTACAATATTTTACTTTATCTTTTTTAACTCAAATACTTTTCACAAAGCAAGATTTAACCTCAAAGAAAGTAGAAAAGAATGACATAAGAACATTCCCTCACGCAATAAAGTAGTCCCAAGACAAAGATTGGATGCAATTTCTTTTCTTCTTTGATTAAACTTTCTTGAATACACTACAAGCTCAAAGTCTTAGATAGCTTTTCAATTCTGCAGAGTTTCGACGTATATTGGCCAAAAAGATCCTTATTACAAAAAAATCTCTCATATATATAGAAGAGGGATAATGCACAAAAATAGGAAAAATTACAACTAATTGTGACTAAGTCAAAAGTAGAAACCTATTTAACTTAGGACATATGCAGTCCTATACTAAGTCACCAGGTTCAAATTTGAATTCGAGTTCGGCAACCATAAAATTCGGATGAAGTTCGGCAAGGATAAAAATTTGAAAAAAAAATCGACATTAAATTCACCTTATATAATTTATTTAGTTTTAAATATAAGTAATATATTCACAAAATTATAATTTATAAATATAAAGTTTAAAATAATATTATATTTAAGTTGATAAGTTTAAAAATTAAATTTAGATATTTAAATATGTTTAACTATTACTAAATATTAATATTAAAAAAAATAAACAAATAAACTAAAATAATATTAAGTTTAAATATATTAAATGTTAATATAAATAAAATAATATTAATCTTATAACGAATGTAAATTATTAAAATATAAAATATATGTTTTAAAAAATTTGAACTATAGTAAAGAAAACTACATATAAGAAACTTAAAAATCCTTGGATGAAGTCGCGACGGGAGAGAGGGCAAACAAATGAAAGCTAAGCGACGATCGATGAGAACGAATGAAAGCTAAGCGACGATCGATGAGAACGAATGAAAGCCAGGCGACCATTGCGACTTCGAGCGGACTCCTCTCACCCATTGTTTTTCTGTAATCCCGAGCAGACTTACATTCGACGGCGTGCTTAATGCTATGTGATAGAAAACGGCAATCACATTCGACGGCGTGCTTAATGCTATGTGGTACACTAAACAATCACCGTTAAAGGTACATTCTGTCTGGAAGCATCTTGACAGCATGGTACATTCTGTCGAATTTCACATTGGCAATAGTCTCGACGGCCTGGTACATTCTGTCTGCAAGCACTAAATTGGAGTGGTAAAAAAACCTTGAAAAAATAATATGCCCTATAACTGTTTGAATATGAGAAGAATTTTAACAAACTTTAAGTCATGTTTTGAAGTTCACCAAATTTCAAACTTCATAGTTGAAATTTGGCAAACTTTGTGACATAGGTCCTATATGTGTACTAGTGCATACATAGAATGACACTTGAGGTGTCGATTGAAATAACAAAATGCCACTATAGTGGAGATGCATAAAAATGACTAAGTGTCCAGAGAGGCAGAGACACATCTATATTATGATCATCCTTCTTCAAAAAAATCTTCGTATTGTTGCTAGGTAGCCTGTATTTCAAAATCATCTAGTATTTGCAATGTTTGACGCCACTGAGGATGAGAAGAAGAGCGAATAGGCTTCTTGGACTTCATTGTCTTTTCCCTAGAGATGGTTCTGACATTTGTACAAGAATGGCATTGCAGCATAGAAAAATCATCAATCCTTGAGAAGAACAATCACCAACCATCTTGATCATTTGAACTGAACAGGCTCATGTATGTGTTGAGTTTGGTGCCATTTGGTTCACAAAAACCCTCATTTAATCATAGCAGATTAAGAGCAAATTGGGTCTACGACCCCAAGTTACATGTGGGTGCATTTAGTGTAATTCAAGTTCATAGACCCAATTTACACTAAGCGGCTAAGTGTAGATCAAATGTGTAGTTTGGGTTCTCTTGTGACATATTCACACATTGCCCCATTGCAAATGGGGACCCCTCCTTCTTGCTTTCTAGATTAGTTTCCTAGGCTTAGTTGTTTAGGCTTTGTGCTATTAATCTTTGCATTGGAGAGTTTCTAGAGAGCTCTTTGGGATAGGATGGTCTCTTTAGGCTAAAGTGAGTAAAATGGGTAGCACAGGATGAGTGAATTTAGATTTCCGTTTTTGAAAGCCCCCCCTTGGTTAGGCCTGGGGACTCGTTTCTAGGGTTGAGTCTCGATTGGGTTTGAGGAAGATCAACTTGAATTCACTTTTGAAAGCGAATTGAGACACATTTGAACTTGAAGTTTTAAGTAAGTAAGGACAAAGAATTTGAGCATGAATGCCAAATTCGCTCCTGACCCTTCCAAAGGGACATGAGCGAATTCTCTTAGGATCCTCCCTTGGTCTTAGCTTAGACCATTACCCTTGCTTCTTAGCCCTAATCAAAGAAGGTGTGACCTATCCATACCTTGTGGATGAGTTGAAACAAGTTTAAATCGCAAAGCATTAAGAATTTGAGTAAAAACATCAAATTCACTCCTGACCCTTCCAAAGGGTTAGGAGCGAATTTCATAAGAAGGTCATGTACCTCTCTAGGGTACACAAGCGAATTCCTAAAACTTGATGTTTAACCTCAACTTTTGAGCAAAGGCACCTCCTTAAGGCGACTTCTTAGCATGATCTTAGGCCAAGGCAACTTGGATAAAGATGAAGATAGAGTGTTTGAATGAGATCCAAGCTATATCCCCCAAATTCGCTCCTGACCCTTCCAAGGGTACAGGAGCAAAATCCTTAGAAAGGCCTAATTTCTCACCAAAAGCATTGAGTGGACATCGCTTTGAGGGCAAATGGACTTGATTGAGATGGAGGAAGGACCCAAAAGCTAAGTCTAAGAGCAAAGTTGAAGAAAATGATGAGAGTTTGAGTGCAAATAGCTTTTTCGCTCCTATACCTCTCAAAGGGTCCAGAGAGAATTCTCTTGAAACCTCCTTTTGCTCCCAATTTACATCAAGCCTAGCATTGATTGAGGTTGATTGAACTTAGAGGCATCCTTAGACATGCATTTGAGTAAGTTGTGGTCACAAAGTATGAAGAATTTGTGCAAAAATGCAAAATTCGCTTCTGACCCTTCCAAAGGGTCCAAAGCGAATTGTTATGCGTCCATTGTTTATACATTAACTTGAATGGCGATTAGTGTTTGATGGTGATGATTTGAACATCTTCAAAATTCCCTTAGAAGATTGCACTGAGCTAGTGTCGAATTGTTCAGTTTGATGGTGAGACCTAGCCCAGTAGGACTCTACCTAGTCATTCATCTATATTTTTACATTCTAGGCCCTAGAATAGATTCTCTAAACCCTATGCTTTTGATATTTCTTTATCTCCCTATGAGTAGAAAGGGCTCAAGTTCCAGTAGATTAAGCGTTCAGGCAATCAAATGTAAGTCCCTTTGTGAATCCAGCATAATCACATCATACCACAAGAGCTTATCCACACGTAGAGACCCTACATATAAGAACCTTGGAGTTATTTCGATTGATCCTTAGGCAAATCTTCAGCATTCGAATAACTTTGTTCAAGGGAGGTTAAGATACTTAAGGTAAATCAAAATAGAAATACTGAGAAGGGGGGGCGAGTGAATCAGTATTTCAAAACCTTTTAAAAATTAGCTGAGCTAAACCAATAAACACTAAGCGAACACAAGATTTATCTCGTGGAAAACCCTTTCGGGTAAAAAACCATTGCATCAAAAGCTTTCATAAAATCAAAAGGGCACCAACCCAATTACAACAGTGAGCAGCAACTCACATAAAGAGCACCAACTCTGAACAAAAGAGGCACCGACCTCATAAAGAGCTCCGACCCTATCAATAACACAGAGGCTCCAACCTCTTAATAGAAAAAATAAAACTAAACTTATAACCTCTCAGACTTCAAACTTTAACATATATATCAAACTGTAAATTTCTTGTAAAACTGAGAGGAATGATTCACAAACACCTTTTCTCTTCCAAAACTTTCGATAAATTACATTGAAATCACCTATGATATCTTCAATACAAATTGAACAAGATTTCAGAACATGAGTTTTGGATCAATCGCCTAGCAATCAAATATTCTTGCATATGTATCTCGATTCTCTATATATCATCTTCATAAAAATCTGAAACAAAAACTCTGCATGTTACTCTTCAAGAAAAACTCTGCGTGTTATTCTACTCTGTGACCCAGAAAGTTGTCAAAAATAGTCCTCATGTCAATCTTCTTTCCTTTAGAAATCTTCTCTTAGGCTCATATCCCCATGCCTAACACTTTCAAATGAATCGAACTTTTTACTTATAAAGAACACTAACCTTCCAACAAACAAGCTCTTACTTTATCTGAAGAATACTTTAGAAAAAACCTATTTCTCAGACCGGTAACCTCTTACGCACAGTCCAGAAATTAATCATTTAAACTCTGCACAAACTGAAACTGCTTTTGCACACACAAGGAATATGAAACTGCTTTTGCACATACAGAAAATGATCAACAAACAAGCACAGCTGTCAAATCTGAAGAAGTCGAAACAGTCAAGAATATACTCTGCATAACACGCAAACGGTAGAGACTGCATTTCTGACCAACCACCAAAAAATCTCTGTCAATGTCAATGATTGCTAAAGGCAAAAAGAACAGTTACAAAACAGAGCCAACCGATCATGAAGACAAGTAGTAGCCTTGACATCCACTGACACGTCTACATAACACGCAAATGGCAGAGACTGCACTTTTGACCAACCACCAGAAATTCTTTGTCAATGTCAATAAAACGCCAAAGACAAGTGGCAGCCTTGACATCCACTGGAGCACATCTGCATAACATGAAACAGCAGAGCCTACACTTCTAACCACCTGGCTACAAACAAATTGCACATACACTAACAACATATCCCACAAATATCAACAAACAAAACAAACTTCAACCAGCAAAATGTGGAGACATGTACACTTGGCATCCTAGAAACTTCTTCGATCAAATAAGAGGCACATCAAAGACAGCCAACCGTTGACATCAATGACAGAAAACAATTAACATAAACATCATGATAATATTCATGACAATCCCATACATATCCATCAAAAAGTTTCAAATTATTTTCCTTTACTTACTCTAATCCAAACTGAGCAAGCTCAACTCATTCATATGATATTATGATTTCAATTGGATCACTTTTTATTGTACATCATCTTTATTAATAAGAACTTCCTCTTTAAGATTATGACAATGATTGAATTGGCTGAATTTGTGAGTAGCATGCAGTTTGACACTCTTGTTACCTTAGGACACTATTCTTTATTTTAATAACAATATACACATTCTTCTCCAATAATGAACTCAATGCCCATGTAAATATATGATATATCTAACATCCCTTTATTCAAGATTCTCAATCAAATGAGATCAATAATATCCACACTTAAATTTCATAACCAATCACTTCAAGTAATCATCATTGATGATAGTAAGACATTCTTCTTAAGATTTATTCCCAAAATCACATAATAAAGTGAATTATAGTTTCAAGTAAACCATATCTAGTGCAAGATGCCAAGTTGAGTATAGTCATCCAACTCATCCACACTCAAGCAAATTTCAAGAATCCATTTGAAAGCCTTATTAGCTATCAAATCACCTTGATAAATTATGTGTTTTATCATCACTATAGTAATCATTTATCACTTAATTACTTCAAACTAAGTACAGTTCAATCTTCTTAATTCTAGGTTCAATGTTGGGACTTCAATAAAAGTTTTTTCAAATTCAAACATGACTCCAACTTGATTTATTTTGTTGTGTACTTGTTCATTGCTTAACACTTATGTCAAGTTCATGTACAAATGAGATTAGAGTATGCAAAACCCTAGACACAACCTATTCACCCAAATCCACCTGCTTGGATTGCCTACATATTCCACCCAAGGAATCAAGGTTGTGTAGTTATATATAGAATTTCAAGTCCAATTGGTCCATATTAACCGAACTCCATTTTTTAATCTCATGTATCATGAGACAATTTCTAGGTCATTGTTTTAGGAGGTAAAATTCCATAGTTTTCCATAACCATCCCCCAGTACAAGAAAATATAAACTTAATATCAAAATCAACCACTCAACCCATGTATCTTAGGGCACTTAACATACTTTAGTTGCCTTTAATTTTAGTACTTAAGTCATGTTCACTTGGTAAGATAAGTAAGCAAGATAACATTAGAATTGGGCCTTCATATAAGTAAGAAAAGTTAAGTGCAGCCATATTGAGATTAACTAACATCTACACCACATGCTTATAGAAATGAAAGGAAAGCAAATATGTATTTCTCTCTTTCCAACAAATAACTATATTCCATATCTCAGATATCAATTTGTTATCTTCCTTGTAAGCCAAACAATCCTTTAAATGTTCAAACTCAAGCTACATTGTTTATAATACTGTCAAACCAATCTAGAGTTTCAAATTTTTATTTTGTAAATGCATTACAATAAATGTTCCCAAAAGTTATGAGATGCCACAATTATAATCTCCAATCCTAGTTTCAACACAATGACCTTTTTAGGCGTACAGAAATAAAAAATAAACTTCATCTAAAGTCTCCTAATGTCTATATGCATCCTCATTTAGGCCTCCCAAACAAGGCACATGTCCCATATGAGAGACAAGTATTGAGGGTTAGTGAACAAGTCTCCTAGTAATGATGGATTTAAAGTAGGATCCCATATAGTGTCTTGGCTGGTGAATTTGATGGATCCAACTACAATAAATAATTTTCCAAATGGCTCCATATTTTCTCTTGTTTCCACCATAATAATTCAATATGGCCTCCTTGGCTTTTTCCATGGTCTGATAGAGATAAACCAACTCATAAATTTGTAATTTATCTTGAGTATCTCTTATGTGTTCTTGGCAAACACATCATCAATGACTGTCCTCACAACCTTCTCCCCTTCTCCCATACGGCAATATGGAGACTCAATCCACCAACTAGCCACAAACATCTAAACGAGAGAAGGTACTTCGCCTATAATGCTTTGAAATGTAATGAACTTAGTGGCAAATTGTGTGACCCTCAATCATATAAGCTCGTTTTCCTTTAGCATGTGCTCTCATCAAGTTAAGCACCCAAGCATAGCTCTACATAAAAGTTGTGATGTTTTTAGCTTTTTCATCCACAATTTCCGCCCATCCAATGTTCCCAATGTCCTCAAATGTTAATTCAATCCACTAGACAGCACAAGGGATCAAAAATATGGTGGGATGCCTCTCTTGAAGAAGTCTCCCTACAACTACACATGTGGCTACTTTGTAAATAACAACTTGAACAACATTCCCCACACCTAATTCCTAGACAATCGCCTCTAGCAAATTTCACAAAATATCTACTTTCTTAACTTCGTGGAAGGCATCTGAGGACTTCAAGAACACCATGTGCCACCAAAAAGCTATCTAGGTAACTAATTATAATTGCCCATCCATTTCATAAAATGATACAACATTCTATCCACCATATTCTATTATAATTTATGATCTTTTATGTAATGTCCCCGGTATAATTAAATAATTTTAATTATTGTATGGCCCTAAATTTAATAATAAAATCTATCAGGCCCCCCTTTTCAATTTTATTAGTTAAATTATGTTTGTGTCGGCCCATTTGTAACCCTTCGGGAACTTTCCCGGAGCCCATATTTATGGCCGAGTCTGTCATTGTTGTAGATATGTGAATTTGGTATTTTTCTTTGTATGTGTGAATTCTTGTTGGAGTTATGTTATCCACCATTTCGGAGATGAAAGACCCTCCCTACTTGGTATCCGCAGTTTCGGTCGGATTCATCCCTCACCCTATTCTGCTTTTGTTTAGAGTGTGCAATCTGTTGTGCGGATCTTATCAATATAATTTATCTTTGTATGTGTGAATCTTCATCTAAGTCTCTTGTGTCTGGCATAACAATAATTCATTCCACACCTCTGTGCAACATCAAACTAACAAAGTATCCGGAGCGCTCTGAGGGCAGAACTCGGCGGGTATTCATCCACTGTACGGACCCCTATCGTACACCCCATACAGCCGAACAACATCTATCAGCGGGTATTCACCCACCGTATGGCCACTACCGTACACCTCATACGACCGAACAACATCTACCGTACACTCACCCAATACTCACCGTACAGTCAGGGAGGGTATACCGTACGGTCATCACCGTATGTGGAGGAGTATTGACATCACAAGGAGCACACGTACAATCATCACCGTACGAGGAGTAGTGTCTGAAGGCACCGTACGGCATAGGGAACATTACATTTTACTATTGGTAACATACTTTTTACTACTTCCTCTAATAATGACCCACTAAAATTATGCAGAATTGGTGTCTTAAGCCCTACATTAGCAATCCCAATATGGGTTACTTGCCACATAAATGGTTTATTATAACAGTTACCAAAAACTTCCAACAAACATCCTTGACTCATGGTGCTTCTCTCGCGTCCAAGCAATACCTTCAAGAGAAGGTTGTACACTGAGAACGTTGCAAGGAATGAAGAAGGTAGGGGAATTAATACAGGTTGAACCAAAGGTAGCCATAGCATTTATCACTAATGTGACTACTTCGTTCATACTCTTCCATAAAATTTTCTTCTCCTTGCAGCTAGACAATCGTCATTCATTTTTTGTTGCACTTCTTCCTTCACTTTTCTACATAAATTAACATCTCGATTAATGATTCAATAAAGGTAACATTTCAATCAAACAATGCCTCCTCTAATATTAAACATACAATAATTGAAGGTCACCATACCCTTGATTGCACCCATTATGTCATTCTGTCATGTGGGGTCTTTTCCACCTTACATAAATCTTGTCTTGCACACAGTAAAGAATTTATACCAGCATAGTTTTGAAATAGAAAAGGTACAAAACAAAGAATTAAAGACTCAAGCAAAAACCTATCAAATCACACTTCAACTATCAACAATTCCTTCCAATCACTTTACATAGCTAAGCTACAAATTTCTTAAGATAAAAATGATTATCAAAATCAGTTTTGTAGAGTTTTATTCGTTTTTTTGCACCAGTCATTCTCTCTCTATTGGACTCATCAAGTCCAAGTAAGCCACTAAATAACTTGCAAGTCACTCGAAAAAATTTCATTGGACCTGGGTCATAAGTTGTGAGCAAGTTTCTCACCTTGCTAAAACACACACAACTCCAGTAAGCAGTCATAAAATTTTCGAACACTGCTCCGATCAGACAAGGTTAGGAGCAAATCCTAGGCAGGTTTGACCTTAAAGATGCCCCTCGGTTATGGCAGCTATGCTGACCCAATGTCCCATCCAGGCTTGAAAAGGAGCAAACACCAACAAGTACGAATTCCAGCTTGCCTCACAAACAGCCAGCTTAAATTACCCACTAGTTATATGAGGTTGGGTGGAAACCCAGAGCAAATTCAGCAGATTAGATACTAGTATAGCAGCAAGCCAATGGAGACCTATTATACATGCGCCCACTCCAATGGAGACCTATTATACATGCGCCCACTACTAACTGGTTGCTTGTTCTCCAAGTATAAATTCTGTAATGTTAAAAAATATTCTAGAAATTTAAAATTTTAAGTGAAGATCATGAAAAAGTAACTTAAGAAAATATATTAAGTTTTGAGAAAAAAAAAAGAACAGAACAGATCATTTTAACCAAAGATTTCCACAGGAAGATATTGTTGTCAAAGCTTAACTTGATAACCTACTTACAGATTTCTATCCAGCGTATCTTTAGCAAGTAACAATTTATTCTCACAGATAAAAAGATTTGCATAACAAATTCAAAAGTGAAAAAATAAAAGCATGACTCATAAAAATTTTAGAATTAAATAAATAATAAAATACCGAAAATTTGTTAAAATTAAAAGCATAAGGGCTTACCAAGGAAGTGGCGATTGAAAAATAACAATAATGATTCATTTTAGGGATTTTAAAAAAAAACAGGAAAAGCACCTGATAGTTTTACTTTTGAAACCCCTGTTCCTCTTCTTCTTATTCTTCGTCACGGACTCTAATGGTGAAACAGTTTCCGGTTTCTCCTCTAAACCACTGGGTTTCTGCTTCTTCTTCTTCTTCTTTTTCTTCTTGACAGAATCGAGTGGCAAAGTAGGTTCTAGTTTCTGGTTTTCATTATTTGCAGGGAAATTAACTAGGCCAACATCCTGTGCTGAAGAGCAGCTAGGGGTTTCTGTAAAGACAGAATCCGAGGTATTCGGCTTCTTGAGATGCAAGGGAATTAAATCGGCCTGGTTTGATTTTCGTTTTTCAGTAGTACTCTTCTTTCCCATTGTCGAAGAATTTTTTGGTTTTTTCGCCCGCGTAACTATACTCGATTTTTGAAAAAACATATACGTTTATAAAAGGGGACATTTCTTTGATACTTACAAACTCAAACGTTGCAACGGGATCATAAGGGATGCAGGTCGCAGATTTCAAATGGTGAAATTCGCATTTTCATGATAATTTTTATGTAATTTAAAATTTATTTTGATGTGATTATATATTGATATATGACATATTGATTTTAAATAATAATTTTAATATTTTTTTATATATTTAATTGCATTTTTATTTTATTATATATTTCAATACATTTGATTATATCATTATTTTATCTATATATTTTCTCACAAGTTTCTTATATTTATCAACTTTTGATTTCAATATCTATTTTTTTATTTTTAGATTGCATATTTCTTGTTTAAGTCATCTTTGTGATGTGATGTATACGAGCAATCTTCTACAAGAGAAATTTGATCCAAAATTTAAATTATTGACTTTCACCCTTTCTTTATAGTCATTGGGAATCAAATTGATACAAGTTTGTGCATTGATATTGAAATCCTTTCATTTCATCATTAATTCACCATCTCATTATCATTCAAAAGTCAATAGCATTTTCAATAGGAATATTTCAACTTCTTACACTAAAAAGAATAGTACTTACATCAAATTTTGCATTTAGGACATTATATGTTTGATTGTCGTTTGCTAACGCTTGCCCAAAGCTATAAAGTTGCTCTTTCAAGGGGGTTCACTAAGAATAAGTTGATCTGCAAAATCTGACAACTTCCTTGTAATGTTCCTAAATTTAAAAAATGCCCAATTTTGTCCTTATTCTTAAATGTGTAATGTCCCTTTTTATGGAATGCTCGAGTTTTACCCTGAATTAATGTTCTCAATCAATAAGGGATGGTTTTAAAAAAGAATACCTTTATCTTTTAAGGGAAATATAGTTTTGTCGGTCCCTTTATTATTTTCGGTTCTGACTAAAATACTTCCCCTTTTTTATTCTTTTTTCATTCAAATCAAGAATGTAGATACAAATTTGTATAAGAATATTATTAGGCCTCATATATTAAGCATGCATATTAATCACATCCCCATGCATACCACGAAAGAACAAGGCATGTTACTACCTATAACTTAATTAACAATTCCGATCTGACCAATCTTGTTGAGTATTAATATCTCCTACGTTATCCCTCTCAAACCCTTCCCGATCCTTGCCTTATGAATACCTTTCACATATCCCTTGTGAGAGGTAGTATCTCTTGGAAGAGACATCCTTTATAATGGACACAACCTTTGGTCAATTAAACAAACCTTATTAAATTAATACAAGTCATGCCCTTTTATCTTATGTGCTTTATATGAGTTGTTGACTTTAATCAATGATTCCTAACAAATATTTAATAATTGCTGCCAATGTCTTTCTAATTTAAATGCCTTAGTTGTCTTAGCAATCCCAAATAAAGTTGTGATTAACTACGCAAGGCATGACATGGTGATATTTTGTCTTTAGAACATGTAAATCAATTTAAAGGAAAAGGTAGGCAAATATTTTTGTCCCTTCTAAACATGGGTCCCTTTTACAAAAGTGTACGGCTAGCAACATAGAAAAATAATGCACCAACTGATACCATTGTATTAATATTAAACTGCAGTGAATATTTTAGGATATAATGCCTTAAAATGAATCACTAGAAAACATAATGAAATAATATATATTATTTTTAAAGGCAATTCCACACAAGAGTACTTGATAGATAAAGATATCCGAATTCAGAAATCTTTACTTCATGCACTTTTGATCATTCATTGTTTTAAATTTTTATTATATTCATCTATATTTTAATTTAATTTTTAACATTTTAATTTTATTATTATTATTTATTATTAAATTGTATTTCAAAGTGGGGACATTACACTCCCTAAGATATTTTTTAATATTGTTAATCCTTGTGCACCTTGGACAACAATGATCAAGACAAAAGGAGGTTGCAAAAGTGCACAATAAACCAAATCAAATTTGTGTGTTACATGTCAAATCCATAGAACTTGGGATTAACCTATGGTGTGTGGGATTTATCTACTAAATTGACCTAGTTCAAATTTCATCATTCTACTTCCAATACATATAAGAAGTTACAATTTTGACTTACAATTCAAAAGTTATGATTAAAATAGCAAAGAACTATCTATCAACAACCAAAATCAGCCAAGTTATTTATTTCTATTATTTTCATATTTTAAAGTTCTAGTAAATGATCTATCCCAATTCTACATAAGAATAATTGGTTGCCTTATTTAGAAAATTCTACTTTTGTTTTAGAAGCCATTCTTTTATATAAACATTAAAGAAAATCAAATAAAACTTCCATAACTAATCTATAAGACTAGTGCTAACTAGAAAAGATTTACACAATTTGTAAAAAGAAATAAAACCCACAACTCATTACATAATTTTTACACTAAAATCTCCTTTTGAAAAAACCCAATAGAAAAACTTTGAACTAATTATGGTGCAACAACAACAATTGTTGCAATATAATCGTAGGCTCAAACCTTCAAATGACATAACACCAAAAATTTTGAAGATATTCTTACAACATAATAGTATCTATTAATGCAAATGATAAATTTGAGATTCTTCTGAGATTTTAGATAAGTTAAAAAAATATTTATTTATCATAGGAAAATGGTGATAGAATGATTGATCTAATTGAATAAATGTGATGTATTCAATTAAAATTGATATTTTAAAATAAGGGTTGAATTAATTGCTTAATTAAATAAATAAACATAATTTATTTAATTAATATTAAAAAAATCTATTATTAATAATCAAGACCTATTTAATAATATTTGAAAAATGATCCAAGGAATTAAATAAGTAAATAAGATTTATTTAATAAATGTTAGAAAGAGATGTAAAATATATATAATGCGATGATGGTGGAAATGCCAGAATGCATTCTAAATGTCTGATTCCCAAATTCAAATTCTTTTGCCAAACTTCTAATTGTCATATTAGCTTTGGTTGGAAGCATCTCCATCCCCATCTCACTTTCAAGTGGGGTAGGGTGAAAGTGATCGTCATTCTATGGTTTGTGAACAATCTCAAGCACTTCTATTTTTAGATATCATCCTAAATCCGACTAAGCACTTCTATATTTAGACATCATACTAGAATATCTCTACAAAAGATGGGACATTTGGTTTTGAACAAGCTTTTTCTTACAGAACAACATCACTATGGCAATAATCACAGGAGTTCTACCACTTCTGCTATCAAATGCTGAAACATAAAAGCTATAAACGGCCAAAAAATGAAACCAAACAAATCGAAAAAATGAAAATAGAACGAACAAAACATAATGACCAGTCACAATGATGATAATCCTAACGGTTGAGTCAAAAACCAAAGATTCGTTGAAAGCTAAATCCTCCAAGCTGAACATAAATCCGGAGTTCAGATCACTGCTTATATAACATGACAATTCATTTCTTCATTCAATCTGATCTGAACTAACATAGATGTTACAGAGCATCAAACAGTTAATGTCACAAATAGAATGTGGAAATGGAACCAGTTGCGAAACATAGCATCTGCTAGAAGTCTCCATGAAATAATATTTGCAACCTTATAAAAAACCTGGGATACTAAAGATTCGAACTGATCTTTTGCGGGTACCTTTGTGAACCATAACAGATTTCTCGTGGAAAACAAAATAGTTCCTCTCGTTCAGTTGTAATTATTGCTGCTTTGTGACCATTTTCATACAACCAACTCCCAGCTATTTATTGCTGAATGATGCCTTCATAACATATACTTCCTAGTACAAAAAATTGCAAACTCTACAAGGCATCTAACACATTTCTCGTGTCCTGTTAAAAGAACTTAGACAATTGCAATGCAAATTAACAGGTCAATCACAGTGCCCTTTGCTACCAAGGGGATTGCTCAACATGGTTCCATCTGAAGAATTCCTTCAGCCATATGGAATGCACAAAACCGAATAGTCTAGTTCAATTCAATCTACAATATAAATTGTTACATAGTCCCACTGCATACCAAGTGCATAAATTGGGTACACAGTATCTTCATTCTGATTCCATGATTAACTTGGCTCAGGAGGAACAAGCTTCATACTGCGCATCCACTCACAAAAGCTTAAATCATCAACATGGAAGAAGCTACTTTTTAATTTTGTCCTCTGTTCCAGTGTTAAAGTGTGCAATTGAGGAAATCTTGCTTCCTGAAAAAATAGAACGAAAGAGCAGTTGTTAAATGATTAGTTATTTGAATTTCCCTTACTAAAATTAATTGTTTGCTTTTGAATGATATGGAAATTAACCTCCACATCAACACTAAATTGCCAAAATAAAAATAAAATTACAGTACAGGCATATAAAAAGGGTTCAAATCAAAGAAAAAAGAAAAATATATGGTTTCCAACATACCTGTTCATACCGAGGATCTTTATGTGCAGGTATCAATCTTGATACAAAATACCTTGCTGGGGAGCTTCCCTCCTGCAAAGAAACCTAGGAATTAGCATTTAAAATTGCTAAATGATAATGTTTAATAGAACAAAATTTCTAGCCAAGTTACATGAACAAGCTCTAAATGTATTATTTCCCTTGACTCATTCGTTTGGTTTTTGTTAAGGATTAACCCAGGCATGTGCTCATAGCATAGAAACAAGACTTGAACTCAGCACAAGGGTGACTCGACTCGGGACTCAGCAAGTGAAAAACCCAAGAAATTTAGAGATTTTAAAGGATTTAAAACTTGTTTCATGCACCCTGTATTAAATAATCCTTGAAGACACAATAACATCATCAAGTAGAAGCTAATTTGATCACATACACAAGTATACATCGATCAAATAATTATAAACACAAATTATAGTTGAAGGAAATAGCACACTTAGATATTTAAATATTGTCGAGTGTATACAAAACTCATGGAATATGAAATCCATGACATCAAATGTTCCAAACAAATATCAAAACAATAACTAGAAGTCTATGGCTCAAAGGAGCCTGCATCCCTCCAGCTCCTACAAAGGCATCTAAGGTAGGTCCCACTAACTAGTGGGGGTTTGGGAGTGGAGACACTAATGGGTTTGAGAGGTAGCAACGATAAACTACACAAGGTGTTAGAAGTGAGAAAAACCCAATGATAAAAGGGGTGTGGTGGCTATGCCCCCAAAACAAAAAATTATAGAAAAAGAGAAAAGAGAGTGAAGAGAGCGAAATGATATTTGTATTGGGCGAAATGATGCTTTTAGGGACATTTCAGGGTTTTCTGATGCAAAGTTTTTTTGAAAAAACATCAAAATATGTCTGTTTTTGTTATTTTATGAGATTTAAAAAATGAAAATTCATTCTGGCCGAGTTCGGGTATCGGGACTCACCGGGTCCGAGCCGAGTCCATGAGTCCTGCATCTCAATCAATCTCACTCTGGACTCAGACGAGCTCAAATCCGGGCCCCTGAAACTCACCCAGGGTCACCCAACTCAGGATTCACCAAGTCTAAGCAAGTCCTGGCAAGTCCCAGAACTATGGCTCATAAATAGTTTGCACCTTTTGAAGTGACACTTGTGAAACAAACCCTTTGAAAAAAAATGCCAAGAATATGACTGTTTGGCACAACATACATAATTTAAAAACAAAAGTATCACATGAATATAGTTCGGTCACAATATGGAGGAAAATGATATGCTAAAATTTGTAACCAATCACCAAAAGAGCAATATGCAAGGGTGTCTCAGGTTCATTGTCAACATAAACAAGATTGTAGTTCTCTTGTTTGCAGCATATCATCCATCTAATTCATGTCAGGGAGTAGTTGATAACAAAATAACTGCAAGACTGTTATGATTGGGCATCCACTGGCCAAACTTTTTGCAATTTTATTGGACATGAAGCTTTATGAGTATTTGGAGCATATTTATCTCAAAGAGAGGAGACAAGCAGGTTTCAGAAGAATTCCAATCCATCGATCACATATTTCTTCCAGTCTACTATTGAGGAGGCTTTTCAACAGTTTATCTAGAGATTGTGCGCTAATAGTACTTCAGATTCTTTTCATTAGTACCATCATCAGGCTTTCTGAGAGACTTCTCATCCATTTTCTGTCTTTGAATGGTCACTCTAGCTTTTATCGAGTGCATTTTTGGAGTCAAGAGAAGACTACCCTCTGTCACTAACTCTCTTTGATGTTTACACCAATGAGCTTACAAATCTTCCTGGTGGCATCACACATGATGATGATGGCATATTATATTGTTTTTCGATTGCTATGAAGTATAACATTTTTTCCCAATGAATTGATCCCCTTCTTCTGATCTCTTGATGGTTTATGATGGCAACTTGATGTCCTTGCTCACTTCTGTGAGCTTTTGCCCTCACTTTGACCCATTCTTTTTCAATTTCACTCAATTCAGCCAGGTTCCCAGAAATCTCACTAATCAACTATTCATTTGCCCCAAATAGGCATTGGATACCAAAGTTGCACCCTGGCCCAAAACCTGAACTTGGACTTACCCGATCCATCTTCATCTTTGTAGGTCCAGCAAAGCTGAGATGTATGCCAAATGACCCAGAGTGACCCTAATTCCTCATATTTGCAATAAAAATTTGAAGCCAAGAAATACAGATGTAAAGAGATAAAATAGCATATGTTTTCATTTTGTAAATAATAAATATAATTAACTCTGGGGCTCTAGTGGATCACCCACAATTCTGGCATCCATTCTTGTTTCCGTGATTTGCACCCTTGTTCTGACGGTCAAGTCTTCTAATAAGAAAAACTGCATCTAGAAATTGAAGGCTTGTCCCTAACTACTTCCACCACATTTCCAAATCTTTGTACAAACGTTCCCATCTTACAAATACCACTCTATTTTGTCTTTATAAGAATCTAAAGTTATATTTAATTTTCTACCAGTATTTCCTAGCCTCATCTTGGAGCTTCCAGCACGTCTTTCCATGGTTTGCACTACAGGATGCTACCAAGATGGTCTCCTCTTTCATGCTTTGTATAGCCTATGCTTTCTCCTTTCTCTTTCCTAAGCCTACTCTACATCCTAGTGGCCGACTTGGCAACAATTAAAAAACAAGACAGGATCAACTATCTGAGGACACGAAGAAGGTTCATCTTGATATCATAAGGGTTAGCCAATTTAGGTGGCATTTTCCCACTATATTCTTTTTTCATTTTACCCAAGTTTCCTTTCATTCTACTTGCTAAATCTCATTGAACAAGGGCTAAAACTGAAACAGTCTACTCCAAGTTTCTTAACTTGTCTTGAATTCACCATGTGTGTTGATTAGCTCTCTGTTTTTTTTCTGTTCATTCATTTTATAGCCATTAATCAGTTTTTCAACTAGAATTTAGTTTCTTTCTTTCAAGCATTTAATCTCTCACATTAAGCAAATAATTAAAATTGGCTAATCTAGGTAGTGTTTTGCATCGTACAAGTATTTTCATGAACCAAAAGATTTGATATTATTGACCCATGCCACAAAACAGTAGTCTGATTTGAATTCCCTCTTGCATCCACTACACTCTTTTTATTGGATATATACAGAAAATTAAAAAATACCTAAATAAATCATGTCCTTTTTCGTTCATAACAGAAACTAGTCATTTATCTCCCTCCTTGGTATGACTCTATCGCATTCACAGTTGCATTCATTCAATCATATAGACTAGAATACCAAACTAGTCTGTGCACATTTAACATTGTATTATTAAAGGTTATGGAAAGATTCTCAAATATGACTTTTTTGCATTGCATTTTCTGACTATGGTATCTTAAATGCGACTACATACAAAAACCATCAAAGGTTAGCAAATTTCCCTCCACAGTTAAATTAGTAATTCACCCTAGACTTCCATTCACACAATGAAAAGATTAAAACTTGTTTCTTCCAATCTTACATTAACGCTTCAGTCTCATATAGGTATGATTGGTCTCTGACACTAACTTTCCACGGATAACCAAAGCACTTGAACCATACACGTTCAGTCAGTGCCAAAACATATTCAACAAAACATATTCAACAACTAGCATCAGCTATCATGTGCTGCTTTGTTTATCTACCCTGTTCTTTCATTTTGGGTAAGAAGTCAATAGAGTGAACAAATTAGAACCCCCTCATAATCAGGAAGGATTAAATCACCACATGCAAACCTCGGCCCCAAAATATAGGTCAGAATCTGATATTTGGTGAAACTCTGTAAAAGCCAGCCAAGGGGGCTAGACTATGCTACAGAAACTTCCAAAAGCATAGAGGGCTTAAAGTCCTCCCTCTAGTGGCTGACTTATTTGTGTGAGGTCACAGCATGCATCACTGTACCCTTAATTGTACTGAAGTGGGCCACAACCTCTCCCTGCATCAGGTTCGTTTAAATTCAGTTTACATTCTGTGTTGTTATTTGTTTTATGATATCTATAAAGAACAAAGCAGACCTTCACAAACACGCACAACCCTCGAGTCTTAACACACTCAAGATTGCCTTGACCCCTCTTTTTGGTCACATTGTCCATGCGACAAGCCTCTATTTCCTTCAACAGTCTTGCCTTATAGACTACATAAAGAGCAATGTATAAAGAGTCAAAGACCTTCACAAACACAAACAACCTTTTACAAGCTCAAGATTGCCTTAGCCCCTCTTTTCAGTCACATTGTCTATGCAACCAGTCCCTCTTTTCAGTCGCATACTAGTCTTAGACTTCCACATTGTTGAGGGACACTATTTTGACATTTGATTTCTTGGTTCATACACAGGTTTCAATACCTCTCTGGATGCTCCTAGGTTCCAGTTCTCCTACAAATAAAACCAATTAAGCTAACAGCAGCCTATACTTACTTGGGAGTTCAGCTCACTCTTCTATCTTTATCTAGAAGCCTACCTCCCCGCCATATAATTGTAAGGGATACACCTCCCCATATATTGAAAAAATAGTGTTTACATTTCCAGAGAATCTGTTCAAAACCAAGACTCTTTGATAAAGTCACCATACTTACTCTTGTTTATGGGTAAGAGGTTTGGTGTCCCAACATTTTTGGGCATATCAACTAATCTTATATGGACAGAGCTTACAATATCACGTCTGCCATACCCTTAAGACTTAAATTTTTGGGTAATTTAAACCATGAGATATAACAATTTTTGGTGGTGACAGATACCCATTTGTAGAAACTTTCTCTTGAGAGTGGGTAACCTCTTTTATGTTTCACTAAATGCTGACATTATCGATAGTACAAGCCTAATTTGCTTTTTCAATTTACTTGCACCTTTATTAATCAGATTCCTCCACTTAAAAAACTCCCATGGATGTCCCTCCTTGCCTTCCTCACTGAAAACTGCCAATCAATGGGCTTTAGCCTCTCAACCCCATGATGGCTTTCTATGATGAATGAATGAATGAGTTTTAATGACGTCCACGAGATCATCAACCTATGGGACCAAAAGCATCTTTATTAACAATTTTCAAGTTCTTTTCATTGTCAACTCTTCTATTGTCGATCTTAATCAAGAAGCCCGGTGTTTTGTAAAGTCTTGCCTCATCAAATAACTCGTCTAGATTGCTCCCCTTCAAATTGTCCTCATATTGTACAGATATCCTCATATGCAGCATACTCAAAGACGAAGTGCCATTCAGTTACCACCACCCCTTTATTGCAAAAAAGATAAGTTCTTTCATCCCACTCCTCCTTAGGCACTACCCATCTACCTGTCTCACATCTAAGATGGTGGGACCCAGTTCTGATTTGTGCAACTAGAAGTCTAGCCTTTCCCTTAACAGCTACACTTAGGTAGTCTTTTTCATCATGCTCTCCCAAGGGGTTGAACTCTTCGATATAATGTGTTTTTTTTCTGACCAACATGCCATGTCCACATGGCAGTTCTAAATTTTTTATCTCATCATTACTGTCGGCACAATCTCACAAATCAATGTCCCACTTGCTGATCCATTTGTTGTTCTGCTTCATCCAAGTCTTCTTCCACCGTTTTAATTCCTATGGTTGAATTTCCGCAATAAGTTAGAGGTATCTTAAGATTAAGTTTATGTCCCTAACCCTAGTTACTTGGAATTGTGATTTTAGGGCAAAAACTAGGCCATTTACAAAAAGGGGCATTACATCTAAGCAACCCTCTATTCTTTAGGATCGCATTCTTGTCTTTCATGCTTTTCAAGACAGCTCTTACATGCCTCTCCCTTCCTCCTCCTGGTTTCTTTCCAATCCTGTTTGCTTGTTGGATACAACCTGTCCACTTAAATTGATCCTTGAGAAAGTCTTGCTAAAATATCGGTCCTCTCCTTCTCTCTGCAGTCCTTCAATCCTTTAATGATGATATTCATAGCTTTGTCTTGTTTGTCTTTTTCTAGATTGTAGATGATGTCATCATTTGGTTCTTGGCCAGATAGGAGTGTGCTCCCATAAGTTATGAGTTGATACAAACTACCATATCCACATGGTGATAGGAGTTGCCATCTATGTTCTCTCTGAGAAGTAATGGCATTTGGACAAGGTATCACCGCTTTAAATACTGAATTAAAGGTCATTCTCTATCTATATTCCTATTAATCCTGATCATATGTGCCAGACCCTTTTTCTGACAGAGATTTCTACTTTGATTGGGAGGAATTTACTGGAAAACCATGGGCCACCATGCTAATTCACCTAAATTCCTAATCGCAACCTACGTTAGACAATAGAAGCATTAAGGAACCATTAGATGGTTCTGATTCACATAAAGAAAAGAGGTTGGTGTGACAGCCATCTTTGCCAGCTGTTATTGATCAGTTTTATCTCAACATAAAGGACCTTCTAGTTTTCTTTACTCGCATATTAGGTTTCAGGGACATCCATGAATTAACAATTTTGTCTCTAGCTCTCAAAATCTGTTGACCTTGAATGTTAGGAGAGATTATCTGTTGGCCTTGAGTGTTAGGAGAGATTCTAGGGGAATACCATAAATGCTCCAAGGATTGTTCAATCTTGCCACCTTAGCCCTAACCATTCAACTATGGCTATTAACATGTTCTTTTGTGGGCAATGATCATGTCAGTTCTTCTGAACTGAGCTTTCCTATCGATATGGCTTATAACTTTACTGTTCAGCTTTGTGCTTTTTTTAATGGTCTTTCCCTCACACACCCGTTTGTACTTGCACTCGGACATGGAAATTTGTACTTGTATTTGGATCATATAATTGAGTGTTTAAACAGTTGGATAACTGGGCTTACTATCCAGTTATATTTACATGTTTATTTTCTAGTAGTACCCTAACATTTAATTACTTGTCAGAGCCAAGGATTCTTCTTATCCTAGAAGAATTTCTTCTGTAATTGTATGTGTTGTCATTTTATGACACACTTGGTCCATCAGCGAGAACCGATCAGAGATATGTTCCATGGACCAGCACGGCCCCAGTTGATCAAGGAGAGAAGAATCATGAAGTGTGCCATCAGCGAGAACCGATCAGAGATATGTTCCATGGACCAGCACGGCCCCAGTTGATCAAGGAGAGAAGAATCATGAAGTGTGAAGTGTTGCCTTGTTTGGAGGAAGTCCCTCCCTTGGCCTTTTCTTCTTCCCCGGAACTCCGGAACCCCGAGGTTCTGAAGTTCCTTGTCCCTTTTCTCCTTTCCTTTTAGGAACTCCGGAACCCCGAGGTTCCAAAGTTCCTAGCCTTCCTTTCCTTTGCCTCTTCTCTTAAGCTTCTCCCTTCCCCGAAACTCCGGAACCCTGAGGTTCCGAAGTTCCCCTCCTCTTTAGCCTTTCCCTTTCTTCTTCGGAACTCCAGAACCCCGAGGTTCTCAAGTTCCTTTGCCTTGCCTCCCCTGGAACTCCGAAACCCCGAGGTTCCGAAGGCTTTTTCCTTCTCTTCTTCTCTCTATCCCGGGACTCCGGAACCCCGAAGTTCCGAAGTTCTTCCCTTGTCTTCCTCACTTTGAGAGTCCAAGCTTCCGAAGTCTCCAGGCTTCCTTCCTACTGGCGACACTTTCAGATGGTGTGATCGACACTCAAGGCTTTTAATGCTCCGACAGCTTGGCAACTTGTATAATTTCTTTTGTGGAGCCACAAGGGTGCATTAAGTGTTTTTGGCAGGATTTCCACCAAGGAAGGTACGGGGCCATGCTTGGTGACTTATGTCATGACTGACTTTGGAAGGTTAGTCAATCCACCTTCCTTAGAATTGCCTTTTGAGGTATGGCTAGGTTGCTTGCATGTACAAGTCAAGTGCATGCACTTCCCTGCACTTCCAGACTGACATTCGGGGGTCATGATCACCATTGTAACCCATTTTTCTATATAAGACTGTTAAGCCTCATTGTAAAGGGTTCTCTCCTTACTGGCTTGAGCTATTCTATGCTCTCCCACTTCTCTTGTATTTATCTTGCATTTATGCAACTGTAAGTTTGGCCTTTGGCCTTTGGCCTTTGAATGAATTGGAATTACATTCTTGCCTTCCTTCAACTTATGCATGTTGTGTATGTTTCCTTACCTTCATCATAGGTGTATGTTTTGTGGCTCTTCTCTCCATATATGTTGTGTTAACTTGTTTTTTGTTGTGTGTGGCTTGTGGAATCCTTCTCCCCTCTTGACACTTAGCAAACTCTAACCTCCATACATGTGTTTGGGTCACTCATGCAATTGAAGTTTGTGCATCTCTTGGGTATTTCAGTTGATTCCTTGTACCATTTCGGGTGGGGAGAGGAACAATCTCTTCTTGGTGCATCACCTCCCTTTATTTTAAGCATTTCTCTCTTCCCTTTCCCTCTGCAAATTGTTAGAATAGGCTTAAGAGTTATTTTTGAAGTGTTGAGTTAGTTCAACACTTGCACCTGGATTGAGAAGGAAGCCGGCCTTCTTTGGAGATTCAACCCCCTTGCGCAAGATCTCACACTTTGGGGTTGTTTCCATGTTTCACAAGGTTGCTGAGTTGATAGCTCAGCAAGGGTACAAGCTTTTGTGATAACAGTATGTATGGCCAAGTTTATTACCATTTTGATCAATTCTGGTTATTCATATAATTTCATTTCATTTCTAACTAGAGCCTTGAAAAATAGAACAACGTTGCCACCACATCATTCTGAGGTAGAGATGCCCCTAATCTTGAAGACCAAATACACAAATATACCTTTAAAAGAGGTGGTGATGCATCATGAGAATAATTATGGGTGTGTAGATGTTATGAATCCCTTTTCTTTGCAATTTGATTTTTTCTAAAAATAGCTTTCAATGCCTAGCAATGTTAGTACAAACTTTGTAAATCAAAGTTCCACAAGTTTATTATTCAAATCTTCTGTGTCAAAAGTAGAAGGTTTCTAAAAATATTATCCACAAATACTCATAAAAATGGTCATGCGCCCTTGAACCACGGAAATTTCATATGTATTATCAATTATGTTATTGTGAATATATTTGTGAAGTTTTGTGTGAACCCAAAAAGCACAAAAGTATTGAATAATGTTAAATATTTATTAACACTCTGTTTATAAAAAAGTTTGATTCTAAACTGTGTTTCAGCATAAACATGGTCTAGGGCATATGAAATCTGGCCAGAATTTAAATCCCCAAGTCTAGTGCAAATGGATTCTTGCCAATGAGCATATCACAAAGAATACATTGCCAATATTGGAATAAAGTAATGCTTCTAAATTTGGGGTCACATAAGAATGTTTAAATGTTGAATCTTTTCTATGTAAAAGATTTTGACTCCTACGTATTTACAGAATCATAATTACCAAAAAAGGTCAAGAGATAAGAGACTAACTTTATCCACAAAGAGCTCATAAAAATGGGCATGGACCCTTGAACCATGGATATTTCATATGTATCATGCTATTGTGAATATATTTGTGAAGTTTTGTGTGGGCCCAAAAAGCACAAAAGTATTGAATAATGTTAGATAGATATTAACATTCTATGTTTATAAAACAGTTTGAATTTTGTAAACTATGTTTCAGCATGAACATGGTCTAGGGCATATGAAATCTGGCCAGAATTATTCCCTAGTCTAGAGCAAATGGATTCTTGCCAATGAGCATATCACAAAGAATACATTGCCAGTATTGGAATAAAGTAATGCTTCTAAATTTGGGGTCACATAAGAATGTTTAAATGTTGAATCTTTTCTATGTAAAATTTTTTGACACCAACATATTTACAGATATATAATTACCAAAACAGGTCAAGAAATAAGACACTAACTTTAAATGAAAGGATGCGAGGAGCAGGAAACCGTTGCTCTGTTAGTTCCTCAGCAAGAGTTCTACATGCTGCTAATGCTGCCGCACTCTTTCCTTCCTGGGTGGAAAGATCTGCACCCTGTTTTGGGAAAGAAAATAGATAAGAATTATAATATATGACATTTCTAGACCCATCAGCACATTTCACAACAGAGAATTTTGTTGCAATTCAATAAATAAATATTCAGTAAATTTATATCAATAATCAAAACTACTTAAAAGAATCCAACAGAAATGAATAGAAAGAGCACAAACTCATATATCTTTACATCCTAAAACCTACGTATATGCATTACACTTGCAAGAAAACAACTCGGACATACAAGTAAAACATTCATTATCCACACATACCATCCATATAAAAACATCAGTTCCATGATCAAGCACAACAGCTGCATCAGACTGCATGGCAAGATCATATGCAGGCAACTCCTCAAATGTGCCTCCTTCTCGGTGCATTAACACACGTGGAGCCAACATGCGGAGCGATAAATCAAAAGAAGCTTGTAAAAAGAGGTTTCTGAGAACTGATCTTTCATCTTCATGACCAATAATACTTCCCAAAAGAGGACCACGCCTCAAATGAAACAGGTATTCAGGAAGTAGAGAGAGCTCCTTTGGAAAGCGTCGCAACTTAACTTTAGGCAGTTGTGTTCCAAACTTTGCAGTAATATCCTTAACCCTTTCATCAATTGCAAGGCGTATATCCACAGCATCAGAAGAATCCTTTGCTTGCAAAACTGCCCTTTTGCCTATGAGAACAGCAAGCACGTCAACTTCAATGCTGTTTAAGTAGGCTGCTAGGTCAGCTGTAGTTGGCAATCGGATTGTGATAATCCTGGAAATATTTGCTTGATAAAAATCCATGTAACAAGCTGCAAACTGGAAGAAAACATGCTTTTCTTTTATATCCCTCTTGAGTTCCATGGTCACAGCAAAGCTCTGAGTGTCTTCTACACTTAGCATCTGAACAGAAGCTGAACTATCATTTTTGAAGGTCTCATGACCATCTGAATGAGAATCTTCACCTGGTCCTATGATTCGATTCACAAAAATGCCATCTGAACAACGAATTTCAAAAATGCCCTGAGACCCTGCTGCTCTTATTGCTGCCCTTTGCAAGTTGACTCCAAATGCCTCTCCAAAGTCATCATGAAGAACTAGCACACCACCTGAAGCTTTTGCTAGAGGTTGCAAAATGGGAATTCTAACTGGACATGTTCCAGCACAAAGGATATCTACAACAGTGTCATGACGACGGGCTTCACGACCTAAATGATCCATCCATTTCATTGCCTTCTTTTCCAGATATGCATAGTTTGGATGGCTTAATGAATAAGGAACAGATCCAGGCCCAAAGGTATTAGGTCCCCCTGCACATATCATTATTCGACTATTGCCTCCAGAGCGTTTAACTGTGCCTCGAGACATCTCTGCTGATGGGCCTTGAATAAGGGCAAGAGCAACCTCAACTGCAGTGCCAAGGCATCTATCTCTTGCTACTTCTGGTTGATCACCCCTGAACGGTCTCAATGACGAGAACACATTATGTGCAACATTAAGTGATGCATGAAGAGGAGCCAGATAAAGACCAGTACCAAAAATCATATTTTTCAAGGATTCCTGTGATGGAGATTGACCCCCTGGAAGCATATCTGCAGATGCTATTCCACTTTCGCAAAAATCATATACTGAGACAGTACGCCCATATGTAACAATTCCAATCCTTGTAGTTGGAGGAAGAGAATCAACAAAGGCATGAAGAGAACTCTGCAAATGCTGGAGATGAGGTTCATCCAGGCACTCATCAATGACAAGTATAACTGGAGCCGACATTCTTGAGTCAGAGACAGGGACAAACCCAGGTCGTCGGGTGCCTGTTTCAACATAATCCACAACAGTTGATGAAAGCTCAGGCCAATTTCGAAGATCATGACTACTTGCTGCTCGGTATTCACCTTCACTGCTATTTAGCTTATTGCAAATAATACATTTCCACTCCCCAGTGCTTGGCATGATGCTACAGTAGAGGTTAACATATGCTCCGCAGTTCTGGCAACGGTATGGACTGTGTTGCACAGTTTGAGGACCCGGCACTGTGTCCCTTCCAGGAGAAACTATTGCACCAAATCCAATGCTTGAAGTGTTGCTCAGCTTTTTTTGGTTAAGCACCTACATAATGTGCACAAGACACAGAAAATATCAACTTCAAGTCAACAATAAGGTTATACTCAGATACACGACATGAGGGCATTACATAAAATACAAGTATTAAAAAAGGATTGTCAAGACCTGAAGCAAAGCTGGACTGAAATGGCAGAAGCAAAACATAATTCGTAAAATATCCGACATTATATAGCACAGAAGTAAGGAAAAGGAGGTTTTATTGAAATGTGAAACCATGTAAAAAAGGCGGGTATTGACAGCTCATTGGCTCAATGACACTGGTTTCAATCCCATTATGAGATGAACCATCCCACTAAGCCATCTCCATTACTTTACATGGCCCACTCATTGCTCACATTGCTACCATTTAATGAATTGAATGTTCATACGATTCCCATACTACATACTTCTAGCTATTGAGTTGTATTCCAGATGTGAAAACTTCTGACTAACAGATCAAAATCGTGATTCATGCATATCACCATGACACTAAACACAACACAGAAAAATAGACAACTTTGCAACCAAAATATAATCAGATGTCCTGATATTAGACTAAAATCAACAAAGAATTAAAACTTAGAATTCATCTGTTTATTAAATTTCACTCTACTCAAGATAGAATAGGTTTTGTTATCATAGTATGGTTTGAAATTAAAACCCTATTCACCATAGTTAAGGAGGAATGCCTGTTCTTGTAAAGAACAATTTGAGATAAAAACAATTCATTCTGGAAATTTTATGCCTCCTTCAATTGTATGCCGTTTGAAGTCCTGTAAGTGGATGGTTCCTTTGATAGAATAACATTTGAAGTTCTCGCATAGATTTTTCAATCAACGTAATCTTCTATTGTAAACATTCCTTCAGAGATAAGGTAAACTAGGTTTTAGTCTTAGACAAACTTCAACAAAAATAATGTATTTATCATGACCTTGAGACATGTGATCTAACATTATCGAAACAAAAAAAGGTTAAAAAATATCTGAAATGCAGTACGATATCTGGACATAAGAGGGGCTTTATTAATTCATCTTTTCTCATAACTTCTGCTGTCCATTCGTTAATAGCATTGCTTTCATCCTAATGGACCAAATCTGAACAAACAATTTGTCAATTACAGGGTGCTACAAGCTTCTATCTACTAGATTAAAATCCACACTTTTGGCAACGTGGAAACCAGGAAACAAAAAACCAAACTCAAAAATGTATAAGTTTCTCACTCTGGTTACATGAAAGCAAATTGAGCAAATTATAAATGAGCTCGGTATGAGGCAAAACATTCTAAATACCCAAAAAATCCATTAAACAAAACATTTGAGACCCAACCACAAGGGAACAACTGGCAGACCTTTGCCAAACAAAGAAAAATTTGAGGAATGAAATAAAATGCAAGTAAAAAATAATTCGTAGATCCTCCTATTTCCCAAAAGTGGGAAAAAAATGTATCAAAGGATAATATAATATATTGGAGGAAGAACATAGGATCCATTGTTTATACTTGTACATTCTGAAGAATATAATAAGTGTATTTACTTTTTAAAAAAAATATTCCAAGTAATTTGTCGATTGGAAAATCTATTTTTCGAAAGAAGTTTAACAGACAATTGGCAAAAAGAACAGCAATGCGGACCCAAAACCAGCAGCAAATTAAACTCAGCTGTCCCGGAAAAGATTGTGAATTTCTCTACTTTAAAATAAACAATAAACCTTTAAAGAACTTACCAACTGCTAAATCTAATTTCCATTAAAAAAATTTAAATAAAATGCAAAATCAAAACTAGCTGCAATTTAAGATCAGGTTACTTGGGCATACCTTGTGTGAGGAGAACAGCACATAGGGCGATGCTGCAGACAAGCTTGAGTTATCAAAATTAGCATCCAAATCCACAGACAGCGGCTCCGGCGTCCCATTGGAATAGACTGCAGGAGGCAACGATGATGTGGGAAGCAGCGCCCCAGACGATTTCCCTTTACTGAAGCTGAAGGGAATATTGGAGAATTGGGAAGCTCCAGTGCCAGGATGCTGTGGCATTGGTGGCATGGGACTGAATGGTGCAGCAGCAGGTCTAGCTGGGGAGCTGAAGATTGGAGGACCGGGAGGGGCATTGAATTGCACAACACCAGAACTAGTATCTGCTGTCTTGCTCCCACTGCCACTGCCCTGTTTATAAAGAATGGGGGATATTGTACTGACGTCAGGGGGTTGGAATCCAGGTACACTGGTCAGACCCTCTGTGGATCCATTTAGGATCTGATATGGGCTAGTGCTCGGACTTGGGCTTGGCCCAGCCATTTTCCCATCTGGTTTTACTGATGCTGATGGAGAAGAAGAAGGTAATGAAGATGACGGGGAACCCACTGCAGGCGATGATGATGTGGACACACCCACATGATGAAATCTGTCTGTTGACGGACTACTTTGAAACCTGTCATTTGGCAGATTTTGAGTTGTTGGGGTTTGAGGGCTAAATCTGTTGGCCAAAGGGGACCTATATGCAAGAGGTGGGGTTGTTGAAAAACGCCTTTCTAAAGAAGGCGCGGGTGTGCTGGGAGAAGGTACAGGATTCGAATTCTGGGGAGTATTCGCCATTACAGAAGGATCAAATAGACAATTGCTTCAATTAAATTAATAATCTTGCAACACCAGAGCCAAAATGTGTCTACGTTGATTTTACCTGGGTTCAGCGTTTCCTAAAAGCCCACACAAATCTGCGCTAAAGCACCACTAAATCTGGTCAAATTTGGCCAAGTTTGATATCTGTTTTGGCCGAATTTGACCAGATTTAGGCCTGATTTTCGTGTGGGTTGTTCGGATCTATGTCCCCAAAGCACGGAAAACATCGAATGCTCTTTAGAAAGATCGCTCGATCTTGCCGTGCCCGTCTTCAGTTTTTTAAACCTTACTCTGCGTCTACTGTTTGTTCTGTATTTTTTGTTTAAATTTGTTGTTATGTTCTTCGAAGTTGAACTAACAACATTGTATTGTGATTCTAAATTTTCTGTTGTTTTGCTTTTGTTTTAATTTGTGTCTACGCTGTATCAAGATTGTTTGTGATTAATTTTATCTAGTGGACGTTAAAAGCACAGCATTTTAATTTATTTAAAGTTAAATTAATATTTAATGTGATTTTAAATTTTGTGTTTTTTATATCTATTTAAGTTAAATTTGGTGATATTATAATATTATTTAATCTAATATGAATATATAATTTAATAATACAATAGTTGATAAGTAGAAGATATTTCTACCACAAGTTGAATTATGTTATTGCTATCAAAATTCAGCTCTATAGTTTTGAGTCAAATTTATTGACCCATGATTCATGAGCGATGTTCACAAGAACTCATCTCTCATGAGAATGAATGGTACACTTAGTACTAATTGCATCTAGGTGATGCTCACAATGGTGAAACATTGGGTCTTCCTAGGAGGTCACACATCTCAATACTAATCCAACTCAACTGCACTTAACCATGGAGTTTCCCCCAAGGTTAAACTCACTTAGCTTGATACGCCATTCGCAAAACTTTCAACCAGTGTTGTGTCTTATGAACCATTCATGATAGAGCCCCTTTAGCTCATCAATTGATAAGTAGGAGATATTTTCCACAACAAGTCAAATTATGATATTGCTATTAGGATTCAATTGTGTAGTTTTCAAGTCAAACTCATTGACCCATGTTTCATGAGTAGTGGTTCACAAGAACCCATCTCTCACGAAATGAATGGTACACTTAGCACTCATTGCATCTAGGTGATGCTCTTTGACGTGAATCATTAGACCTTCCCACAAGGTCACCTATTGGCTATTCCAACTCAAGTGTGCTTAACCATAGAGTTTCCTCCAAGGTTAAGCTCACTTAGCTTGCTACCCCATTTGCAAAACCTTAAGCATATGTTGTGACTTATGAACCATCCTTTATAGAGCTCCTTTAACTCATCAATTATTAAGTAGCGAATATTTTCCACAACAAATCAAATTATGATACTGTTATATGGGTTCTTGTGAACTAATATTCACGAAACATGGGTCAATGGCTTTGACTCGAAAACTACACAATGGAATGTTGATAGCAATATCATAATACAACAGTTAGCAAGAGACACGGTGATGAAGGGCTACTCAACCCAACACACATGCATGGAACAATAGCAGAAACTAACCAGACAAATACAAGAAAGAAAACAACCAATTTCTATTACTTTTATGAAAATAAATTACAATACTTAAAAATTACAAGCTACGGCCACATGGGCCTTCCTATTAGAAACCAATCTAATTCTATCAAGGAAAATTTGCAAGTCGAAGCCACAACCTACACTACTGAACCATATTCTATAACCCTTGTTTACCTTCTTTATCTTGGAAAGTATAAGCACCGCAAAATGTTCTAGAAAGTATGACTCACATTTGGGCGCTAGAATTCCAATCATCCATCTTCCTACTCAAAGAATATATTTTATTAAAAATTGGAAATTTGGATTTTGGTATAACAACTTTTGGGAGCCATAACCTTTGATATGGTTGTTGGATCTTCAATCATTATATATCATTGGCAAGATCGTGAAGAAATCTATAATGCAGAATTGTTCAAACTACAATTTGTCCAACTTTTAGAACTATATGAAGTTTCTAAGGGCTTCAAATTTAAAATTGAAAATTCATTGGAGACATTCTCTAAAATAAAAACTTTAATATATCTTGAATGCCACACGATATTGAGATGATTCTTTCACAATTCACTTCATTTTTCAGTTTTTCTCACTGGAAGTTTTCAAGTTCATACATGAACAAATGCAAACTTACTAAAAATAGTAACCCTGTCATTTTAGTGCTTATTGAAAAATAAACAATATTTTTGGGTGATGCAAGATTGCTCTTACACCCTATATGCTCCCACATCAAATACCCGAAGTAATTTGAGAAATGACATTGTCACATCTCAGGTATTATAAGAAAACTAAGACAACCAACCTCTACCTTAGATAGCCATGACGAATCTGCAATAGGTCTTCCTCTCCATTTTACTAGATACTCTTCATATTGCTCGTTTCTCGTGCTTCTACACAAATGGCTATCCAAGATGTTTTTTATCTCCTTTTTTGAAATAGGTCTTAGAATATTCTATTATCCTTTTGTTGATTCATCTTCAATGTCTCCTTCATGATATCAAATCTGAAATATTAAACATAGGTGAAATGTTAAGTCCATCGGAGAAAAGATTGAGCTTAAATACCATGCAAAAGTTGATGACACAATCATAAGAGCTAAGAATCATCTGCAAGCAAAACACCTGTCACACAAAAGAGATCAAGCAAACATAATATGCTCCATCACAACCTGAGAATTATGTATTATTGCACACAATGATATGATTACCATTAATGAATGAATCCTTATAAAATGATGAATGAAACCTTAGATGCAAAACCATAATGCTAGATTAAATTAGCTAACGCCAAGTGTCACAATCATAATGAACGAAGCAACTAAAGTTATTATTTGCCTAATGAAATAAAATGAAAAAGCACCTAAGTTTAGCTTAAGTGAAAAAGCGGGAGATAGCTTCCTCCTCCTAAGGGAGTTCTAAAGGTTAATATTGATGGGTCGTCTAGAGGGAATCTTGGCCAGGCAGGAATAGGTGGTATTGGCAAGAGCAATGATGGGAATGATGTGTTTATTTTTTCCATTTATAAAGGACAACATTCGAATAATCTAATGGAAGCACTAGCTATTTTACATAGTGTTCTCTAGGGTGGAAGAGAATTATTTGTGAGTCTAATTCTCATATTGTGGTTGACATGTTGAATGATTGTCAATTGGAGGGGGGTTTGTGGCAGCTAGCCTTGGTTGCTAGGCAGATCCTTAATTTAGGTAGTTCCTTGGAGTACATTTCCTTTTGTAATATTCCTAGGGAATGAAATAGAGTGGCTAATTGCTTGGCCAAGTGGGCTTCTAAGAGGTTAAAGGGATGTGATGTGGATAATTGGGAGGCTCTTCCTCCATATTATTTGGAGACTGTGAGGAAGTTAATTAGGGATGATGGTAACTTGTAATTGCTCCTTTTGTGTGTTCCATTGGGAACTAGTTTTGTTTGCCTTGTTAGGTGGTTCCTATGGGCCTAAAGCCTTTTTATTTGTTGTTTTTGGATCCTCTTGAATAAATTTTTACCCTTTTATTCAAGCTTAAGTGAAAAGGTAATTAAAAGACCTAATAAATAAAATACTTAGATAATTGTCCTAATTACTCTAGCACCCCCCACGCGCAAGATTGACTTATGGATAAGCTAAAGAGCTAATATGAATGCAAAACGCAAGCATGAATGAGTCTTGACAACTAGACCTAATTAGGTACTCATGTACAAACCAGTGCAAAACAATGCAACTCTCAAAATTTGAGAAAAGAAGAAAAACTCAATGGGGGAAAACTTCTAACCAAAAGAAAGAAAAAGAAATGAAAAAAGAAAGTACATGTGACAAGCATGAAATACTCAAGATGTCCCCCCAAGTATCGAATTGGTCATAAAGGTACAATCAATAATCCCCCCATAGGAAAGAAAAGAAGAGATGATGTATCCCCCCACAAAAGAGAAGCTCCAATGTCAAAGATGAAGGCCTAAAGACATAAATAATCCACTACATGTAAACAACATTCCTCCCCTTAGGAAGAAACAAATTCATTGGAAATTAGAAAATCCACTCTATAAATAGGTAGAAGTAGGAATTCAAATCCAAACTATGTATGCCTCTAGAAATTGATCATATGTCACTATGTCCATGTTAGATGATGATACCACAAACCAATCAAGTACACGCCTAATCAATGTAGAAGGTGACAAATTAGGACTCTGCAAAATTGATGAAGAACAAGCTTCATGAGCAATGAAGATGGGTTGACAACACTGACGAGGTTGTCACAAAGAGAAATTGTTGATATGTGGTGACTGATCAGCAAAGTACTGTACACTCAGCACGTATTCTCGTCGGGTTGAAGAAAAGTTTGTATGGCCTAAAGCAAGCACCTCGACAATGGTATTTAAAATTTGATAGTTTCATGGCTGAACACAATTATCATAGATGTCATTATGATCATTGTGTATATTTTAAGACATTGGATAATGGAAGTTATATTATCTTGTTGCTTTATGTTGATGGCATGCTTGTTGTTGGGTCTAACATGCAACATATAAATGATCTTAAACAGAAATTAGCCAAGTCATTTGCTATGAAGGATTTGGGTGCAACCAAGCAAATTCTCAGTATGAGGATTACACGGGACAAGAAAAATAGAACCTTGAATTTGTCCCAAAGCAAGTATATAAAGAAGGTGTTGAAAAGATTTAACATGTAGGATGCAAAAGCAGTTAGTACACCTTTGGCTAGTCATTTCAAATTAACTAAGGAGATGTGCCCAAAGGCACAGGAAGAGGTAAATAAAATGTCTAACATCCCGTATTCATCAGCTATTGGCAGTCTGATGTATGTAATGGTATGCACAAGGCCAGATATTGCACATGCAGTGGGAGTTGTGAGCAGGTTTATGAGTAATCCAGGTATGGAACATTAGAATGTTGTGAAATGGATTCTTCGGTATTTGAAAGGAACTACTTCGAGGGCATTATGTTTCAAATGATCTAATGCTGCTTTGAGTGGATTCGTTGACTATGATCTGGTAGGGGATATTGATTTACGGAGGAGCACTACAGGGTATGTTTTTACTATAGGGGGAACTGCAGTTAGTTGGATTTCTAGGCTGCAAAAGGTTGTTGCACTTTCAACCACTAAAGCTGAGTATGTTGCTGCTACAGAAGCCAACAAGGAGATGATTTGGTTACAATGTTTTCTAGAGGAATTGGGTTAGACACAGGAGGATCGCCCATTGTATACTGATAGCCAGAGTGCCATTCATCTTGCGAAGAACTCTGCTTCTCATTCAAGGACAAAGCACATTCAGCTCAGGTACCACTTCATTCGGACTGTTTTGGAGGAGGGTCAGTTATGACTTGAGAAGATTCACACAAGTGAGAATCCTGCCGATATGTTCACGAAGGCAGTTCCACAGGAGAAGTTGATTTCTTCATCAGTTTTTGTTGGTCTTCTTGATTGATAATTGTGGAATTTATACCAATCGAGTCCCACTGTTTTATCCAACGGATGCTGCAAGTACAATGGTGTTGTCTAGTATCAGTCTCCAAGTGGGAGATTGTTGATATGTGGCGACTGATCAGCAAAGTATTGTACGCCCGCTGCGGGGGTTGCTGCCCCCGAGAAAAAAAAAATTTGCCATTTTTTTTGTTGATGAAAACCAACATTGTAATAAAACCCTAAAAAGACGGACTTTGTTTGTTGCCCTAAAAATGCATGTTATAAGCGGCTAGGATGCTTAAGGCATTGTAAGGTTGATGTACTGTTTTGCTAAATAATAAGAAAGATTGGACAGCTGTGTATGGTGGACGTAACCTATTCTGGGTGAACCACGTTAAATCTCTGTGTTATCTATGTCCTATTTTATTTCTTTATCTTTTGTATTTAAATCTACATATAATTGTTAGTTCATATTTGCTTCAGATCTTCTTGAAACCCTAACAGATGAATGTCCTCAAAATAATCATACACATATGCAATATGAGACTCCACAAACAAGGATGATATATCTTAAAGATAGGAATCCTAACTAGTTGTGTCTGGAACAGCAATGTCCTATTGCATTGAATCAATGAGGGTTATGCATCAGCTAATGTCAATCTAATTAGGAACAAAAGAAAATCTAGGTGAATATTGAGATAGGATCTCAATGTGAGGAGTAGGAACATGAGCATAGGTCTTTGATCCATTGAAACATGTAAAACATGTGATATACTCAAGTTCCTCTAAAGTATCATTATCAAGGGGCATGAAATCTATATGTGAAATGGGAAGAAGACATTTGTTGTAGCATATTCTGGGAATGTAGAGATATGAGGGTCTCCATGCATCTCCCAAAGTCTAGTCCAAAATGTGCAGGGACACTCATGGTTCGATATACAACATATAGTGTCATGATCAACACTAGACAAAATCAATCCTACAACATGGTCTATGATATCACCCCGAGTTGATTTATCTCCTGGAGTGATTGGTTCAACTATCAGTCCACACAAATGAGGCAAAACATTTAGCCACCTGAGATGCTTCACGATACCGTGTTGCCTAGAAGAATAATTGTCATTCGACAGGCTGATCATAGAAGGATGAAGAGAAAAACCCATGATACCTCCTTAAATGAAATAATCTGATCTTGTACACCTCAACACATGTAAGGTAGATCAAATACAACCCTCTCCAATAAACAGATCCATCCCAAGTGCCAAAACATCCAAGTAATTAACCAAATAGTGAAAACACAAAAATCTAAATAAAATGTACCTAGGAAAAAATCTAGAAATTAGAAACCTAAGACCTTGATAGAACATTGAACCACCTTCCCAATAATATCTAGTTTTCGAAAAATGGATCTAAATGCGCAAGCTATGGCCCAGAAAGTATGAACCAAAAGGTTAAATTTGGAGGCCTAGTGCTGAAAATTGGACTAGAATCTGACTAAATGACTAACGCCACTAGATTGGCATTGAAACCAATTTTCTAATGATATCTTGTTTGCACAATTTCAAGCCCATATGCCCAAGTTATGACCAAAATAGCACACCTAGGTCAATTAGGGTTTGGAAGCTAGAAGAAGTCCATAGGCAAGTTGCCTATATGTTGATGTCAGCAAAATATTTCCCCTCACCAAAAAAAACCAAGCCCCATGTAAAAAGGATTCTATCAAAATGTTGTATTATTCTGCTAGAATATTCTCAAAAAAATTACCCACAAAAAAGGCAATGAGCGTTAAAATTAGCACATGCCAAATTTATGGAAAAACACCCCAAATATTGTTGCTAGTGTTGGCAACTTTGCAAGTGTGGCTTGCAGGTTAGACATGCATTGTACCTATAAATCAAAACAAGGCACCTCTCAAAAAGTTTCCTGTAGATTTTGGTTGATTTTTTGTAAAAGTTTTTATAAAAAAAATTTATAGACAATTTTAGTGCAAGAAAAAAATTATTGTGCAAGGGTTAATTTTTACCACCATATGTCATACGAATCTATGCGATTGTATGGATTTTTGTACAAAGTATAAGGCACCCTAAAAAAAATTGTCAATCACGATTTGACAAATGTTGTAAGGGGTTTTTGAGCCTTTTGAGCGCAATGGTGACCTCCATTTCACCCCAAAAATTTCAACTACTTAGATTTTGATGAAACAACAGCTAATCTTAGGGCTTTTGGTTGTTGTGAACGTGATAGCAAACTGTTTGAGCCTAATGTGCATAGAAAATTCACTCAAAGTTGGATCCCTCAAGCATATGGACAGAAACTTAACAAATCTACTTTAATACCACGTAGGAGGAAAGAGTAATCTTTGATACCATGTAGAAGTTGATGATACAACCATAGGAGCGAAGAATCGACTGTAAGCAAAACACCTGTCACACAAAATAGATCAAACAAAGATAATATGCTTCATAACAACCTGAGAATTTTGTATTATTGCACACAAGAATATAATTACAATGAATGAATGAATCCTTGTAAAAGTATGAAGTAAACCCTAGATGCAAAACCATAACGTTAGATTAAATTAGCTAGTGCCAAGTGTCACAATCATAATGAATGAGACAACTCAAGCTTTTGATAACCTAATTAAATAAAAGAAAAAAATACCTAAGTTTATCTTAAGTGAAAAAATAATTAAAGGACCTATTTAGTAAAATAATTAGATAATTGTCCTAATTACTCCATCAAATTCCACTTGGCAACTCTACCTCATTTAAACATTTCTTTAGGATTTTGCTGGCCAAATTTCTTCGTCTTCAAATTATTGCATGTTCTCATTAGAAACCTCTATTTTCTCATGTGAGTCATGACTTCATCTCCAATATAAAATTCTTTAAATCTTCTATTCTAATCTACCTTAGTCTTGTACTGAATATTCATATTATTAAAATGTTTGCTCTCCTCTTCATGGAAACTCTTCAAATACTTTCAACAGTCTTCAACTTTGACACATTTCTTTCTCCTTTGTCTATATTCCTTAAAGTTGAAGTTGAGTTGTTCTTGGACTACTTCCATATACAATCTAGAACTTTGATTTACCAATGCTCCTATTGACAAGAATTGTTGCAAGAAAACTTTACTAGTTGTAGAATCAAATCCCATCCATTGGATTGATCTCTTACTAAGCATTTTTGTGGGTTACACAAACTCCTATTCACCACCTTTTTTTTCCCATCATTCTATAAATGGCGTGTAGAACTTAATTTCAAATATGCCTTCAACTTCTTCCACATTGTCCTTCAGAGATACCCAACAAACTTGGTATTTTGATATGAAACTATGATCTTCCGTAGTCCATGTAGTCTCATCACCTCTCTAAAAAATAACTCTACAACATGAATGACATCATAAGTCATCTTATAAGAAACAAAATGTGTCATATTAAAGAATCTATCCACCACTACAAAAATGGACTCATGTCCTCTTTATCTTTTCAATAAACCAAGAACAAAATCCCTACTAATATCCTCCCATGGCCTCTCTAGTATAGGTAATGGTTGATTTAGTCCTATTTTTTGAGTTGTTTCTTTTGTCATCTAGCACACTCTACAACTCTACACAAAATTATTCATATCCTATTGCAATTATACCCAATAATAATGTCCATTATCAAGAGCAATGGTCTTATCTTGATCAAAGTGTCCAGCAAATCCTCCACTATACTTCTACTTAATTAGATCCTCTCTCATGAAACTCTTTGGAATGCACAACCAGCTTCCTCTAAATAACATACCATCTTGTATTATAAAATCCAACCACCTTATCATGTAATACGCTCCATACAAGCTCTACGAGCCTCTCGAAAATCAAGATCCTTCAGATAAAAACTCTTTGAGTTCATTGAACCCAACAATCTTGATCTGCATCTTCATCAATAAATTTTGTCTTCTACTCAAGGCATGTACAACTCTGTTAGACCTTCCACTCCTGTGCTTCAAAAAAAAAGTGTAACTCTACAAAAAGTCAACCCATTTTAAATGCCTTTGGATCCAACTTACCTTGACTATTCAAATACTATAAAGCATGATGATTAGTAAATAAAACAATCTCTTTTGGCAAAATACAATGTCTCCATTACATAAACAAAATCTTTCCTATTGGCATAATTCAACTTTTCACTAAAATAAGCAATGGATTTATCTTCTTGGCTCAATACTATTCCTATGGAAATGGGTTTACCTTCTCGACTCAATACTATTAAAGATTCTAGGGGTGGATTAAGATATCATCCAAATATCACAACACAAATTTATCTAAGAATTCATAGAAAACACGATTCATGAAAATTTTCATAAATGTGGAAGAAGAATTTGTTAATCCAAACAACATCACTATAAACTTGTAATGGTCATGCCTACTCCTAAAGATGGTATCAACAATATCTTCCTCTTTAATCCTTAACTAATGGTATCTTAACCTCAAATCAATTTTAGAGATGGTTTCTCTCTTTCTTTGATTTAAAAAAGCATCAATTCTAGGGAGAGGATATTTTTTTAGTGGTTAACTTGTTCAACATCTAGTAACCTATACATATATATAGTGTCTCATCCTCCTTGATAAACAACATAAGAGCTCCCCATTGTGACACATTAGGTTGAATCAATCCTCTATCCATGAATTCTTACAATTGCACTTTGATTTCCTATAAGTTAGTTATATCCATCTAATGTGGGGACTTAAATATAGGCTCGACTCTTGGAGCTAGATCAATGAAGAAATCAAATTGATTCTTAGGGGACAATACTAGCAGTTCTTTTGGAAAGATGTCTTGGAACCCAAATTACAAGGTGGTCAACCATCACTATAATTGGATCTTCACTCCCTTCCTCTATCTCAAATAAGAAGAGTGTTGTCCTCGATTTTGACATGGCCAAAATTGTGAGGCAGCCCTACGAAATTGGTCTGTTTTGTACCTCACGTCCTTCAGGAAAGGTTAATCGACTTTGTCGGTTAGTCAAATTCTTCTTTTTGTTGTTTGTTTTTGTCATTTTTAAGTTAGATGTTTTTTGTAGTTTTACCTACAGGTCGGACTTTCCTATAGCGTGTTTTGTTGTTTTAGTCAGTTGCACATTAGACTTTAAAGTCCGATGTGCAAGTTTTGCAGTTATTAAGTTGATTGAAGATTGGACTTTAAAGTCCGACCTGCCAGTTGAGTTGACCTTTGTTTAACTGCAGGTCAAACTTTAAAGTCTGACCTATAGGGGTCAGTAGAATTAAAATCCGATCTGTAGGGGTTTTTAGCTACAAATCAGACTTTAAAGTCTGACCTACGTGGCACGCACTGCATTAATTGCACTCATTAATAACTTTATGAGGGGCTATTAATTATTTTTTTGGTCATTTTAGTTTTGTTTTAAGTTAGTTTTTTCCTTGTCTTCGCTTTTCTCCAAGCTCGCTATCTTACAGATCTTTCTCTTGTGTGGATGTGTTCATGGTGTTGGTGGTCGTTTTCTTCTTCCTTCTTTTTGTATTTTGAGGTATGTTGTGTGTTCTTTTTGTTTTTTTCTTTTATTTATGTGTGTCTTGAGTTTATGTGTAGTTTTATTAGGGTTTTTGTGTTGTTTAGTTTCTATTTGTTTTTCCTTAGGTTATGTCAAATTTTCTAGGGTATTTCGGATTTTAAAATACGAATACCCTAGAAACTTAGTTTTACCAATTTTTCCAACTCCCACATGTCGAACTTTAAAGTCCAACATGGGGAAGTTGGTTTTCAGTTTCTTCACATCGGACTTTAAAGTCCGATGTGAAGAAAATGAGATTCTTCCTGAGTCGACATGTCGGATTTTAAAGTCCAACCTGTCGATCCTTGTTCTTCCCTAAGTTGGCTAGTCGGACTTTAAAGTCCAACTTGCCGAGGAGCTTTGTCTTTCCCTCGCCTGCACATCGGACTTTAAAGTCCAATGTGCAGCCCATGTTTCTGTTAAAGTGCAAGTCGGACTTTATAGTTCGATATGCAATCTATGATGTTTTTCCTTGCACATCGGACTTTAAAGTCTGATGTGCAAATCTTGGTTTCTTACTTGCAAATTGGACTTTAAAGTCCAACCTAAGTGAACTCACAATGTTGGTTCCCACTTTTGGTACATCATGGTTTTTGCCGAAATCATACATTTTTTAGAAAATATAATTATTTAAGCTTCAAGAGGTCCCATTTGAAGTTATTAATTGAAGAGAGTTAGATCAAAGGCTCTTAGATCAAAATTTATTGGATAGAACCTCTCTACTTCTAAATCATACTTGCAATGGAGTCTCCTTTGCATCTATCAAATGCTAATAAAAAACCAATTTTACATTAGCTTTTGGGGGGTCAAATGAATTCACTTAGAAGTTTTATTTTTTTAAGTATTTAGTCTTTATTATAAGCTTTCCAAATAGTATAACTTTTAATATATTTAATTTGATTAATATATTTTTATTTTATTTCTTATGAATGTAGGTTTTTCACTGAACATGAACTTATTTGTTCAATGCATTGGAAAAAATAGTAAACTAATTCAAAAAAATTCTAAAAAACTATCTATGTACTAGGTATTGATGTCTTCTTTCTAAAAATAAAAAATAAAAATGAATTTTGATATATATAGAACAAGTTATGTGTTCAAACGTACACCTATATCTAAATTATAATTAGTCAGACTTCAAAACTTAATAAAAAGAAAAATACTCAACATATCACTATCAAACCAACTGCATGCCCTTGGTATTGATGTTACAAACCAAAATTCAAAAGAATTAAGTTTTTATCATTTATAGAAAAAAAAAATTATGCGTTTCGGGATGCACATCACTCTTAAAAAATGTTGTTTGTTGTAAAAAACTACTTTTTGAGGGAGATGAAAAAATCAATAAATTTTATTCAAAAAAAATTGAAAAAAATATAATTAGAATCTACAAACAAGATTTTACAAATCACTAGTTTACATCATCTTCAAATTCTTAACGGTTTAAAATTTATAGGTGTCGGAAAGTGAAGTTTTTTTTCAAAATGTTCATCTAAGTGTCTAGTTTTTTCCCAAGTCTTTTTTGACTTCGGATTCTTGTTTTGTTCGATGAAATTCGCCATTCTGATGCTGAAGATCTTCAAAATACTAAAGATTAGTACAGCACTTTGCAAATGCCTAAGCCATCTCAAGACAAAACAAACCCTTCTTCAAGTTAGTTAGAGCCTTCTCCAAGCAAGCCATCTGTGAAAAAGATGAAGTACAAGTATGATAAATACTTGAACATGTTCCCAGAGAGCTCAGTCGACTCCAATGTCAAAGAGATAAGAGATATAGAGATCGGTCATGTGGACATGCAATATTTCATTCATCAAGTTGAGAAAGCCCCTTCACATATTGCAAATTTAATCAAATCAGAGTTGCACAAGTATGCTTATTTCCCAATAGCAGCTTATGATCCAGATTTTCTACTTGCAGTGGCAGATCATTTTGAACCACATACAAGGTAGGTGAAGGATGCAAATCAGAATATTGTCATGACATTAGATAGTGTTTTCTTCAACAGTGTGTTTAAGGGTTCACAAGTGGAAGAAGTAGCAGACATAACCAAAGATGGAGCTCAAGAGTATTATGAGAAAAATGAAGTCAAATGTAAGAAGATGATAAATACAGTTTTCTCATCTTCAGCTAGGGGCTCCACCACTTCAAGATGGCCTAAATACTTCTATATGAGTGATTTCAATGAAGAATACAATGATATGGTCACTATGTTGGCACAGGTGAAAGGTTTGAGAGATTCTCATTACTTTCAGAACTGGATGCACTACTACATGAGCATAATCAGGAAAGGGAATACCAAAAATGGTTGGGGTGACCAGATTAGTTATGCACTTTGTGCACAATTGAAAGAGGTCAAAACAACACTGAAGTTCTATATGACCTCGTACCTTATGTATGCAGCCGCCTCTATGAGGCAATATCCAGTTTTGTCTACAAAGGGTGATAGAAGGTTAGTACCTATCTAGAACTATTGTGATCAGCTTACAATCAATAACCAGGGAATTCATTTTATAAGGGTCAATGATGCCTTCTTTATTGTCTGGAAGTGTATGTTTGATAAAGGTTTAGAGAAAAGAAGACTTTCAGAAGTGGCTTACAACAAAGTTTCTTTCTTTGGTTGTGTATTCATCCAATTTCCCACTTTCACATATATTTGTATAGGATGCTATACATGTGAACCATTCATGCTCCCAAGGTATCCTTCGGATAAAAATGTTCTCATGGAATTATGTCGACAATTCATCCATGTACATGAGAAGCAGTCCAAGCTCATAAGATTGGCCTGAAATTTCTAGAAGCCATTGGTCGTGATGACCAACCCAAAGGTTAAAAATATGGAAGAGGAAATGCAATGGAACACCATGAGGAGGTTCAAGGCTCGTAATAATTTTGATTTTCATGGGATGAAGAAAAAAATCAAGAGGAGCTATACACATGTATATCGGCTTGAAGATGTCTGGGTAGATTGTGTAAACGAGGAAGATGCGAGAAGAATGGATTTCAGTCATCTCACTTTGGAATAGATTGAGAACCTATATTTGGCTAAAATCCTGTATACAATGGAAGATATTGATGATATAGTAGACCCGGTCTACTTTGAACAGAAGATTGTTGATTCTCCATTGCCACCCATCTAATGGTCTAGAAAGGAAAATAAGTCTATTACTCAAAGAATTGCCCATATTCAGGCCAATACTAATGCATGGTTATTGAAGAAGAAGATAAGAATGAAGCAACTTCCTTCTAGTTCTGATGATGATGATAATAGTGATGGTCCAGTTGGTAAAACAACTGAAATAAGGACCAAGGGCAAAGAAGATGTGCAAGCACCTCCATTAATCCCTTCGATACAATCTAAGGGGAAAGTACATAAAATCAAATTCACTATCAAAGAGTCAAAGAAAGGTGAATCATCATCAGTTGCACAAGTGACACAAGGAAAGAAGCCTTAGCAACAGGTTGTTGAAGAGGTTGTAAAAGAAAAAGAACAAGAAGAAGGAGAAATTCCTCATGAAGAGGAAATGAAAGTTGAAGAACCAAATCATCAAGGTGAGAGTGATAGCCCCACCACTTCATAGGTATCAACTCCTACACAAGTTATCATTCATTCTATTGAATCATATTCAGATCGAGAGGATGAAGAATATGACGACGAAGGGATGAATATAGAATTACCACAATAGGAGGGTGATCAACAATATGTTACATTGTCTAGTCTATCAATTTTTGATGATTTTCCTGCATCCATTATTGAGTCTTCAATTCTGGATTTTATTGAATCTTTGGAACAAGTAACTATAGAACAACAGTCGGTGGCCCTACCTTCCATAACAATCATAATTGAAGTTCCACCTATTGTAAGTACTATTGTTGCCACTAATGCACCATCCACAGTTGCAACCACAATTGTTTCCAAGGAGGCATCAATAATGGCTATTGTTGCTCCATTAACAGAAACACCATATGTTGTCACAGCCTTAGCACCAATAATTCCATCTTCTATTATTGCAACTTCAAGTTAGAATGTCTCTTAGATGTTAGTTGCCATTCAGAATGAGGTCACAACTCCATCTACTAAAGCAGATTTACCACCATGGATGGATATAATAGCATCTAAAAGGAAGAAATGGGTGATTTCACCAGATGAATTTGATTTTGAGCATTTGGCTCCTCCCAAATCCAAAAGCACTAAAAAGCCAAAGATTGTTTCTCGGGTGTTGGTAGATCCTGCTACAAAAAGAAAATATGTTGAGGTCATGGTGCCATCTTCAAATAAGAACAAGGATAATATTCAACTTGGAGATTATGCTATGCAAACTGTAGAACTTGGAGTGGGGACACATGAGAGTGTCAAGTTAGACTCTCAAACTGCTTTCAATTCTCTTGTGCGAAGGTTTGATCAAGAAAGAGATGAAAATAATAAATTGAAGCACAAATGTGAGCAATTGACTATTGTGCTTCTCAAGGTCTTGCAATCTTCTCATAAGGTTGAGCCGATTGTTTCCACAATTGATACTGAGGCTCTAAAAAAAGTAGAACAAATGGGCATCAAAGGTCAAGTAGTGGACGAATGGATTGCCCGTTTGAAATCAAAGAGCTCTCATCTTTTGGATTCAATGATTAAGTTGTTGACAGACTTTGAGGTGGTTCAAATTCAAATGCAAGGTGTCAAAACTTCTTTATCTCAAGGGACTGAAGATATTGAAAAGAGTGTAACTCTTTGGGGTAAAATGGAGGATTTTGGAACTGATGTCCTTGTAGAAAACAAGGTAATTTTGACAAGAGAGAGGTACATCCAAACTTTATCATTATTATCTCATAAAAAGGAAATAATAAGGTCAATGATTATGGAATTGGACCGAGAAAAGAAAGAAGGTGATGATGAGATTGACCATATTTCAACAAGGATAGCTGAAATTCCTTGTTATTTGTATGATGATAATCAAAAGCTTGTGACAAGTGACACCGTCATACAAGAATTTTTTTCTCTAATAGATCACTGTACAGAACAAGATTTCACATTGAATGCATTTGATAAGTTGCTAGAAATACAAGTCAGTTTTGAAGTTCTTGCATCAATGTTGAAAGATGGAAGGAAGAGATACACGAAAGCCGAAGATGCAGTTTCCCATGTTCGCGCACCATCACTAGTTCTACCACAATGTCGAACAAAGACAAGATGGAAGTTGTTTTGGCCAAGTTCGAGGAATTCCAAAAATCGAAGGAGGAGGAGAAAGATGAATAAAGTGTCCCCATTGACATTATCTTTTCATGTAGTTGCATTCTTAGTTACTGCAAATTTTCTTGTAGTTGCATTTTCATTTTATGTAGTAGTTGTAGTCAAGTGGAACTGTGCAGTTGAATTAGTCAATTGTGCCCACATTTTTCTCCACTCTTTTATATATAAGGAGGACCTCATTTGTAAATATTTATCTTTAATTATACTTAGCAAAACTCTGCCAAATTTTTGTCTCAACCAAGACTTTGTTCTTTCTTGATGTAGAAGTTGATTCAAGGAAATAAAGATATCAATCCGCTAGTTTCTAGAGTTTGTGTTGGGCAGAAGATTGTGATTATGATTTGAATCATTCTTATGTTTAGTTATCATAATCATTTCTTATGCACTTGAATCTTTTTGGATGTTAATAAAAGAGCTTTCTATTTACATAAATAGACTTTGTGCTATCTACATATTTGGGAAATTTTCTAATAATTAAGTGATTACGTAGAAAACTTTGTATTGTTGCTAATTGCTTGTAGTTTTAGGAATCATTGATCACATCAAGAAGACTTTGAGCTACAAGTTGTGGTTCAAGTTAAAATAGTGGTGATTAAAGTAGTTGCACTCACGTAAGACTTTGAGCTTACGTGATTGTCTAGATATTAAGAATCTTTGTCAAGAAATTGTTTTAGTTGTTAAAGTTTATTAAGTTGTAAGAAATATCACCAAGTGAAGGGAGAATACATTAATTCTGAAAAAAAATAATTAAATGCCCTAAGCTTACACCCGAATTTTGTTTTGTATAAGTTGTCGAGATACCCAAAATTCCAATAAGGAACCTCCTATTGATGACAGGAAAGACTTTGTCTTATCATAGCTATGTGTGAAATATGTATTTTGTCATCGGTACGTTGGTGACAAAATATTCACCCAACAAAGAGTTTATACCCATTCCTCACAATCGGTCTACATTAAATGGTAGATATTGTTCTAGTCATTATTGACCTTGGCATGCCTTGAAGAACCACTTGTTTCCCTTAGTCATTTAAGCACTCAATTCATTTCTTGTAACAATCAAAAATTTCCTTGTGCTTTCTAAACCAGTCCATTCATAGAATCATTTTGTACAATTCTAGCCAAGTTGTGACTATTGATCCTTAAGTTTGCACTCTTTGAAACGACTTTATGGGAAGTTTAGTACATGGGGGACTTAGTGCGCTTTACTAAACAACCTCTACGATTTTAGAATCTGGCTCTTCATATGCTTGGGGGATGGAAAGGGTTAGAAGTAAAACTCCAAAAAGATCTAAATCTAGGGCGAAATGCCAAATTTTATGAGATTTTTGGGATTTGGGAAAGAAGTAAAGAATATGCTATCCTAAAACCGAAGCACGTAATACCACTATCTCTTCATTGTTAGGAAGAGAACAAAGCATATAAGTTCAATCAGACACATAACACAATATTCAAATCTCCTTATGAGATGCACTTATTAAGGTGAAACAGAAACACATATTTCCTAGTTCTATCTTCAAATTTCACTTACTATTACTTTGGATTCACTAGATTAGCATGATCTAATATCAAATCAAGATAATATAGGTCTATGAAGAAGTGTAATTACACATGATTTAGAACCTATGTGATAGAAATGAACTTATAAGAGCTAGAAATTCAGAGAATGTATCATACTCACTTGCACATAGAATTCGAAATCATTTATCCAAAGAGATTTAAACACATAGTATATGCAAGTAAAGCACAATTTGATATGATTTCCTCTTCCACTCCTAAATTGGAATTAAAGTCCAAGAATAATAACAAAGTCTTCAGTGAATTAGTAAAACAATGATCTATAATAGTAATTGTAGAAACTTAAAATTGTCCTAGCCTAATTAAATAAATATTTTATTTATTTAATTATTTTATCCTAAGCATTCTATAAATTAAATAGATTTTTATTTATTTAATTAATTAATTTATCCTCTTCTAGCCTTTCCCTATTTAAATAAAAAAAATTATTTATTTAAATTATCCTTTTCCTAAGTTAGATAAATATTTTATTTATTTAATTGGTCCCACTCCCTCTATTAATTAAATGAATATTAATTTTTTTAATTAATTCGTTAGCTTTTTCCCTCCATGAAACTTGTCATTTATCTCTTGATTTTATATTAACCACCTTTCTAATATTTTATCCTTTTCCTTACCTAGCCTTTAATCCTAGCCGACCAATTATCCTTTCACCTCTTAATCAAATTATCCCTCCATTTTCTAAGGTGTTCTCTATATAAGAGAATTCTTTTATCCTTATCAACCCTAATCATCTAATCAGCTGGCTAACTAAAAGACATATGTGATCAGTCAATATTCATACGATCAAGCGACTACACAACCACAATCCATTCTTTGTTTAGCTCTTGTGCACACATAAAATCTGAGAGCAATCATATCAAATAAGATCAATGGAGATAGGAAACAATGAAGATCAAACCCTACCAAGCATGCGAATGGTATAATCTTTATGTTTTGTTGTGATTTGCATGCTTAGGTTCTTCCTTAGTGTATGGCGGATTCTTGATTGTAGAACTAGGGTTTATGTGGTTGGAACTTTGTTGGTTTTTAATAGTTTAATCTTTCAAATTTCACCGTATACAATAATTACTAACCACTCCAACCCTTAATACAGAAAACCCAAAGGTACTTATAGAACTAAAAATCCCAAATCCCAATGCCCCTGAAAATAGAAAAACTCCTACCAAATTATTGCATGGAAATTTTACTTGATGGTCGTTGTGACCATCTTCAGTAAATATTTGAGCATCATCATACATAGTTTATGATGGAATTCAATAAAACACCATATGTGACTCTCACCACTATTTTGTTGCAATGATCATGAGTACACATGATCGAACCATGTGAGTGAGTCATTATCCTAGTCACCTTTTAAAACCTTTTGATCAACTTTTGAGTATCATCTCTAAAACCAAAACCCCAAATCTCTTTACTTATTTGGGGAAATGTGGCAAGTTGGCAGACATTCATGAATAACCTTCTACCTTCATTTGCTCTGAACTCATGAGACATCAACACGTGGTGGCATTTAGGGGATGCTTTTAGAACCTGAGATCCTTTAAAGATAGGATGCACAATATTCACAAGTGGCAATTGTGTACACCTTAGGAAGAAAGATTGCATCGAGAGCTCCAAAAACCTCTGTCGGCTTACCACATCTCAATGTAGCATGCATGTCTACAACTTTAACCAAACATCTCCAAACTACAAAACATTTTCAAAATTCAAATGGAGAAAAAGGAAATAAAAATTGATACCAAGGTGATAAAAATATAAGGACTCGAACATATTGCAAACGAGTCTACAAATTTGGTGACTCTATGGGTTTCCTCGCTTGTGGGTAAAACAACCCAACATATGTGGTTCTACATCAATAATTTTCCACTAAAGAAAAGGCTACAACTTTGAAAGTGCAGACTACAAGGGCAACCAATCCACATCAAATGGTGAAGTATGAAGTTCTAGTGCTCCATAATCTTTATCTAAATTAATCATTTCCAAGAAACAGATAAAGCAACTTCTATATGAATACTTAATCATGTCAAGGGGTGTATAATCTATTCAATATCTGTTACATTCGAATTAGGACTTACCATTAGCAGGAAAGATACATCCTCTTTCCTTTGCTCCGATAATCGCCTCATCCGCTCTTCATCAAACACTACTCCATCTAGAAGGAAAGGAAAAGGGAGGCCTAACTGGTGCAACTGGTCTATTTTGCTCTTCATCTACAATATTTTGTATTTGAGAGCCTAGAGACATTCTTTTCCTCTCAAAGTTGTTGCATGACATTCAATAAAGTCATTTTCTCTCCTAGCAACCAATCCTCTATCACCAATGTCAGGAGCAATTAAGGCATTATCATCATTTATATATAATTTTTCAATAAGGGACTCTAATTCAGCCACTTTGGGGGCAATGGTCTACAACATTTGTTCAACTATGGATGCAACATTGGTTCTCAACTTTTGAGCATCAATAATATATCACAAATCTAGTCGCAAGGAATTGACAATAGCCTTGATTTTCTCCCAATATGAAATATATAGTTGTTGGAGCATTGGGATGAAACTCGATGTCGACAGGGGAGGCTAGTTCATTTTGCAAATTCCGAATCTACAAATCTTCAAGTTCATTATCAACATGGAGACCTCTATAGAAAGGCAACATTTTCTTGGATCATCGTCGACAACTCCTTGGTTCTTGCCTCTAGGACAACCTTTTTTGTTTGTTTGTTGCATTCCACTTCATCTACTAGGGATCAATTAGCTTGTAATTCTTGATTTAGAGCTTGCAATTATTGACTTAAGTCTTCTTTTTCGCTCCTTTCTATATGTAGTATAACATTTAATGTTTGTGCCTCTTGAATTATTGTTAATGTTATTTCTCCACGTCCTTTCCTCAAAGTATTATTTTTTGAATCTTTGGCCCTCGGTTTATCTTCTTTCTTTTGCAAAGTCAACTCCATATTTTTCACCTTTTCCTCTAGTTTGGCACAATTCTAAGTGAGCTTGAGGTAATTAGACGTTACCACCTTCAATGTTTCTTTCATGAATTCCACCTTGTCTAGAAGGTGAGCTCCACCCATACCAATTTTGACTACCTAAACTATCTAGAGTCTTCTAACCACATTTGTCCTTCACGATTGACTACATTGGGTGTTTGTTATGCAATCAGGACTATACATTGGTCTTCATCAAACACAGTCTTCGTCTTTGAGGTAGCAAGTTTATTTGCATCTTAAGCTCTCATTTTCAATGATCTCTCTAATCGTCCTATTTTTATGCACAAAATTGATTATCCAACTCAGTTGCAAAATTGATGCATTTCCCTACGAAAGGGGATCCATAGGGAAAAAGAAATGGAGTCTGAATAGTCGATGCTTGAGATTGGATCCCAAGAGAAATGGGCTTTAGAAAGCTCAAAGTTCTTGGAGAAAAAGTTGGGATACTTTGTAGCACAACTTCACTTTATCAAGAGGACTCTTTACATTTGTTGAAGTTGATGGAGGACTTGTTAGGTTGAGACGGGGAAGCATTATGAACTGTGTAGTTGAAGACATTATCACTGAGGATAGAGGCTCAAAAATACGGGTTTGGAATAATGTTTCGGTATTTTCCATGGTTGGAGTGGTTGACTAGATAATCGCAAGCAACGAAACAACTTGCATTGCAAGTTTTAAGATTAGGAATGGCTGGGATCATGCATTGATTATGGTTTTGGTAGACATGAATACTAGGGGCCACTCTTGAATAGTGAGGATGGCATCCATGTGTACTAAAAAGAATGAGAGTATAGATAAAGAGACCAAATATTGAGACGAAGAGAGAAGGGGGGGAGAAAAGCATACCTTTGTACTATTAGGAAAATGGTGTCTCGACCTTGCATTTACACAAGGTTATTATTTATAGTAGTTTTCATTTTAGCTAGATAAGCATGTCGGTAAATTTTTGTTGCAAGATCATAACTAGATTTGAAGATATTCAAGTTTTCATTTTTGAAGGTTGTGATAAAAGGTTTAAATTTAATTTTGAGGACTTAAAAGGATCCAAAATGTCTTAAAAAGTGGGCATAGTTAGTGTAGCAGTTACGAGGTGATAGAGAACGTCACGAGCTTTCCAGCACTTCAAAGGGTTCATCAATAGGACACCTAGTTCACAAGTTATGGTGCTTGAAAGTTTGGTCTCCTGAAATAGGAAATATATAAATGCATCAAACACATAAATGAGTTGTAAAAGGGAGGTACACATATTTATGTGTGTTTTGACACATCATAGGGCATCTAGGATTCAAGTTAAGGTTGGTTCCACTATATTGGGTGGTTTTAGCCCATGGTTTTGTAATACTATTTGACGGTTTCATGTATTGTATCTACTATATATGTGGTGTGTGAGATGGAGGTTGTTGAAATGTGGCGACTAATCAGCAAAGTACTATACACTCAACACATATCCTTGTCGGGGTCCGAGGCCGAGCCAGGCCCTGGGCTGGGGTTTGGGGGCGGTAGCCCCCAAAGCGGGCGAACGCCCCCGAGAAAATTTTTTTTGCCATTTTTTTTGTTGATGAAAATCGACATTGTAATAAAACCCTAAAAAGGCCGACTTTGTTTGTTGCCCTAAAAATGCATGTTATAAGCAACTAGGATGCTTAAGGCATTGGAATGTTGATGTACTATTTTTGCTGGATAATAAGAAAGATTGGACGACTGTGTATGGTGGACGTAACCCATTCTGGGTGAACCACGTTAAATCTCTGTGTTATCTGTGTCCTATTTTATTCCTTTATCTTTTGTATTTAAATCTACATATAATTGTTAGTTCATATTTGCTTTGGATCTACTTGAAACCCTAACAGAGGTTGTGTGTAAGAATCTAATAGCTTTTGAGTTACCGTTGAATCTTTGGTTTGCGGTACTCTTGTGAATATCTTTCTCTGCAAGTATATTATAATATTTTATGGATTTTTGAATAATATATCGAGCGACTTTTGGAGTGTGGGGTTTTTCTCCTGAAAGGGTTTTCCCTACATAAATCATTGTGTTGTGGTATGAATATTATTTATGTTAAGTTTATATAACTATTGTAACGATTTGTAAACTTTTTGCACTACCATCCTCTCAAGGTTAGTGTAGGAAGTCGTTCCACTAATTAACTTCCTTAGACATAGTGAGGGTTGAAGGAGATTGTGAAGCATCCTCATCGGATTCTAGATCTCTATATTTCTTAGGATTTTCTCTCAATCTTTTTCTATGCCATTCATAAAATGCCTCTATGAGGGGGCACTCAAATTTTGGACTTTTATTTAGGATCCTGAATATTTTCAACAGACATTACGATCACTTTCACCTACTAAGGTCCGACGATTTGTGTCTGCATAGAAAGTCTTTCCTCTTCTCCTTCCTGATGCTCAAGCACAAGTACTTATATTTCTTCCATCTCCTACATTCTTGCAATGAACCTAAATGTTCATTATTCCATTTCTCATCAAAATTTTCATCTTCATTAATGTCATCGATCTAGGAGGTTATATTTTTGATCTCTTGTCGAGAAATCCATAAATTTATTATTTTATCTTCACTCCAAGATCGACCTCATAACATCTTCTTTAGATTGGGTGAAATTTCATGGGCAACTTTGGGAATATCTATAACAATGTAGAAACTAAGCCAAGGAGGTCTTTTTTGGCCTAGTACATTGTATGATATCAGGCATTCAACTCCATAGGATTACTTATTTCTTCCCAATACTGCTTATATTTACTCAAACAATTATCAAAAGCATAGTCCCCTAGGTCACAAATAAGATCAAGCCCTTAAAAGGCCAACTTGGTTATCAACAAGAAATTTGCTCTTCTTTTGTACATGGTGACTCACCCATATGTGATTTGGGTTCTGTAAATCATAGTTTTCCCCTCCCTACCCCAATCTAAGCATCAACTATAGAGAGTTGTCTAAACGTGTCGAGAGCGAGGGTACTATTTGTCACATATACAGGTAAGCTGAAAGGTTCCTTAGTGAACCCATGCAAGTGAATCATGTTGAAATTGGTTCTATAAAACCAATCATAGTGGGGATGTCCCTCAATTAGTCATTGCATTTTCTCATCTATGAGCCTAGCGAGAAGCTGTTGGAATTCTCTGAGGACAAGGAATAGAAACTAGTCTACAAAAGCATAATAATCATAGGTTGCGAACAAAATAGTTGTCCATACAATGATTGGGTTTCTCTTCCTTGAAACATTAGCAATGTTTAATTGGATATAGCCATATCTTTGAAAGAAATAGATATTATGATATAAAATCATGTGCTCCAAGAAAGAAGAATTCTTGAACATAGACTGAGTGCTAAAAACTTATAGCTACTCTATTATTATTTTCTACAATGATGTCTGCAAAATCTAGTTGGAACAAACCTCTATACGTGTGAAGCTTATATCTCAGGGCTACTTGAAATTCATCAACATTGTCATCAGATTCCAAACCATAAATGGAAGCCATAATTGAAAAGGCATCTTGCAAATTCACTAGAAAATACTATATGGATGTAGGGAAGGCAGATTATTATGTTTCACTTCTTTCTCTTCCAAGATCAGAATTAAAGAAGTTGAGTCTTTCCCTTCTATGCTCAAAATAATACTCCATCTTATTTGGCCGAATTAATAGGGATACACAACATTTCTCGAATGCTTTCTACATTGATAATGACACGGATTTCTCCTTGTTGAATAATCTTTGTTTGTGCATTAAAATTTGATGTGCAAGCTTGTACTAGCTTAAGGCATGGATGAATCAAAGGGGCCATAAAATGTGGGAGACTTGAAAACCACAATTGGATTCTAGTAGACACAAGTTTCCCCTCACTTTCCCTTTTCCAACTTCTAATTAGGGCACCTTCATGAAGGTTATTAGGATTCTTTTGAAGCCTTGGGTTGAAGATTCTATCTGCAAAATCTTCTACTAGGGTTGGATTGACAGTATTATTTTGGTTCACATGATCTAATCTCCTAGTACCTTCCAACATATTCATTATGGACATAAGGGTTGAGGCATATGATGCATCTGCAAAAATAGCAACTTGGAGCCATTTGAGCACAAGAACTAGACTCTAGAACAGTTATATGATAATTTCCTTCAACAAATGTTGTTCGATGGCTACCTTCTATTAAATTATGCTTTTGTACCTTCTACTACTGTATTTTGTTTTTGCTCTAACTTGGTGCATGCAAGATGAATAATCATGCATAATTGCTTTTCTAATGCTTGCTATCATAGGCAACTACCACATTTTTAGCGAAAATGCTAGCATTAAATGGGGAGTACCAATAGCCCATGAAGCTTCCACTTAAGAAGGAGTATGCCTCGAAAAACAACATAAAATATTATATGAAGTCAAGCAATTAAAACCTAGACCTAAAGCAGTCGATAATGGTCATTTCACCTAATTTAAAAAAATGAAAAGATAACTATTGGCAAAACCCTGGATGGACACCTAGCATCTTCTACCTTATGGTACTTATTGGAAAGGGGAAAACAACACAACTCAAACAAACCTAACTACTATTTACAATCCCATGAAGAATTGGGCCTTTACTGGAAATGCTTGAGGTGAATCCCATAAGTGTTACCTTCCATATCTTCTAACTTGAAAGAGTGGCCCTCCCAATAATGCATCAAATTTTGAGTGTTGACCTGGCTAATTCCCTTTAGAATAGTAGGGGAATGGATATCAGGGCTTGCCGACATAAAATTAATTATCAACATTGACAAAACAATTAACACCTACAATTCTATGGGTGGCAAAACAATGACGGTGGGTGGGAGGTTAGTCCGTAACCTGAATGATATTAAGGTGAGAGTGTGTGGGAACTATATTGGAGGTAGATGTCGTTTCCCTACTATTCTAAGGGAGGGAGGTGGGGGGGGGGGGGGGGCAGGGACCATGCCCCCCACCCTACAGGGTTGGGTGGATGGGAGGAGGCGGCGGTTGTGGGTAAATTAATTTTGAATGGTAATATAACCCCCCACCCATCTCCACACACGCCCCCCACCCTGCTTCCCCACACACATGAAGCGTCGGGGGACCCTACTATTCATTGGGCGACAGTCGGAAATGTTTAGGACTTGGTAGAGGGAACATGAGATGGAAACAACACCTAACATGGGCTAGGTGAGTGTATTACATTTGTACTAACTAGTATAGATGTTTCGTACCTAGTGCGGAGGTGAACAATTCGCTTGACAACACACTCATCAAATTTCCCAAACCTTGGATAGAATTAGGGCCTATTTCTTATACCCAAAGGAAAGTCTCCAAAAGGAAATGATTCTAGTTTAGCCAATAGTAATTGAACACAATGGGCTTCTCTTATTGTTTCCTTTCCTGATTTTGATTCACTTCATGGTGGTAGCCAAGGTTTTTGTGTTTGAAATTGTTTCCATTTTCACTACCAATGTGGTCTTCTCATGATCCTCCATGCTAGGTAGGTTTTTTGGGTTTTCTAAAAGTCCACTATTTTCCCTTCTTTCCATATTTCATTGTTGTAAGATAAAAGAAAAAATTATTAATTGTGGAACCTTCAAGTACCAAGGTCCAATGTTGGAACCTAGGGCTCTAATAGCAATGTTAAAACTAATCATAAGAGAAAAAAATATATTACTAGCAAAAGTAAATACAAAAAACCATTTTCAATCAACAATATAAATATGATTGTGACCTTATTTAATTTGTACCACAATATTTAAGCGGGAATCAAAGTAGAAAGAGCATAGCTTAAGAGTACTTAGAAAATAATAAGTGCTTGACTAGTCATGCATAACTATTGGATTTTGAGTTACCTGACTTGAGGAAGAAAAAAACCCAACCACATAGACCACTACACTGTACACCCCAACCAAGTGGGTCTAGTAGGATATCTTAGAGAAAATTATCGTGGTGATGGTATTTAGGTTAAAGACACAAGTGACAAGAAAAATTTGGGTTTTCCAAGGGAATGATTGGGATAAGAAATTCAATGCATTCCATACTACTCTAGGGGTCCATTCTTAATCCCAAAATGGTCATGTTGGTTATAGCGATATTTTTACAAGTGGTGCACCTTTCTATGTTGGTGTATTCCAACTTCAATCACCCCTAAGCCATCGATGACAAGTTTATTAATCTAGGAAGGAGTAGTACCAAGCATGTACCAATACATGGACTTGGTTATATTATCAACTAACTCCTTCACTATATGGGTAGCACTCGGTATTGATCACCTCTATGCTATAGGTGATAACTTGCTAACCCTCTTTATATAATGATTAGCAACAATTTACTCTTACATGTATGGAGTGGGTAACAACTAGCTCAACCACTCTAGTATCACATATAGGACAACCTCTAACATTATTCAACTCCGTGATATAGGTGAATGTTGGTCAGTCCATAAGAATACAATAGTTTCTCTAGGCATCAATAACTAGCATGGTCCAATGACAGCTTGCTAAGTGCTTTGGTATCCAAAAAATTCAACTTGAGGTCTTCTATAGCCTATGATTTACTAAAATTCTAACTATAATTGACTCGGCATGGATGATATTCTAAAGTGAATGATGAGTTGATTAGGGTAGTTAGAGATAAATAATTAATGAACCATCTCACATACCTAGGAAATATTGGGAAATAACTCATCCTTGCAAATTTTAGGTTGACCTTGTTCACCATAGAGTAATCATTGCATGCATACACATAGTTGGGAAGAGGTGAAGGTAGTGACATTATCTAGGAATAGGGATATGACAACCCCCTTTAGGTATAAGGTTACAAGTAGGTACATACGAGGTGAGCCATAAACCATGCAGAAAAAATTGGTTGAATATAACTTCGACATATAGCATACTAGTTATTTAGGATATCTCATTTTTATAAAATTTAACATATTGATCATATCACTAGATTTATACATTTCCCATAAGTTGAATAATTTGTGTGACATGAAAAATGAAAAGGTGACACCATCTATTACATCTCTCTTTTTCAGTAATACTGTACATTATGCTTTATTTGCACTATTGTGCACGATGTGTAGACAATATTAATAGAACAATGGTTTAGAATTTCAAATGAGAAATGTTTTCATTTAGAAGTTGATGAAGTATTGTATTGCTATCTAATCTTATTAATACATGTTAGAATGATTAATGAGATTTTGGTCTAACAACATTTTTCTATGACCCAGTGGTGACAGGAAATTCATCATCCTTCAAGAGGGGAGGAAAAGTATCATCAAGTAGAGGAGGTAAACAGGTGAAGGGTCGAGTTGTCATCTAAGTCTCTGAAGCCTGTAAGTATTGCTCATGTCATATGATGTTAGAGCCTAGGGTTGTGTAGTCGTGAATTAGATTCCTAGTTTGGTTATCCCTAGACTATCAATTAAGTTGTTAGGGTTCCTTCTTCATTATGAACTCGTGACATTGACCTAAGCTTTCATATAACTAAGTTCAAACTTAAGAATTGATTTGATAAATCCATTTGGACTTATACTTTAATTTAAATGCAATATATTCAATACATAAATGATTATGTGTGTATAATATAAAGAGTATATATATGTGTGTGTGTGTGTGTGTGTGTGTGTGTGTGTGTGTGTGTGTGTGTGTGTGTGTGTGTGTGTGTGTGTGTGTGTGTGTGTGTGTGTGTGTGTGTGTGTGTGTGTGAATATACGTGTGCTACATGATAATGATGACACAAGTATGTATATGCATATACATAAATATGTATATACCTCATATTATATACATACATAATCATAGAAGTATCGTGGTAATACTAACTGAATTGTATGATTCATTCTTTAAATCATGTTTGATATAAATCAATAAATTGGTTGATGTCCATATTAATAAAAGTATGAATAACTTATAATTTGGTGGCACCAAGCATTTATGATACTTTCCCTCTAGTCAGTTACTATGGTTCTTAAAGATTAAGAATGGAGTCCTAATGCTATAAAATCTAAAATTCTCATGTACTTTATTTAATGTTGTACTATGATAGAGTAGTTCTTTGATATGTTCATATGTATATGAAATCATTCATGGATAGTCTGTGTTATTACTTTCTTGTGGAAAAGTTAAATTTCATTTACTTGTGTTTTTTTTTTAATTTCAGTTTTATGTTTTGTCAATTGTTAAGACTTAGAATGTTAGTTTACATTCTTATTTTGCTATAAAAGTTAGCATGTTACACTATCCACTCAATTTATTTGACCTATAGTGCACATGGTAGCAAACACCCAATTGATAAAGATAGTTGTAGAGGGGAAATTTTGATTCGGCAATTTACAACATAGAAGGGAGGAAAAGTATCATCAAGTAGAGGAGGTAAACAAGTGAAGGGTCGAGTTGTCATCTAAGTCTCTGAAGCCTGTAAGTATTGCTCATGTCATATGATGTTAGAGCATAGGGTTGTGGAGTCGTGAATTAGATTCCTAGTTTGGTTAGCCCTAGACTATCAATTAAGTTGTTAGGGTTCCTTCTTCATTATGAACTCGTGACATTGACCTAAGCTTTCATATAACTAAGTTCAAACTTAAGAATTGATTTGATAAATCATTTTAGACTTATACTTTAATTTAAATGAAATATATTCAATACATAAATGATTATGTGTGTATAATATAAAGAGTATATATATACGTATATGTATATATGAATATACGTGTGCTACATGATAATGATGACACATTATGTATATGCATATACATAAATATGTATATACCTCATATTATATGCATACATAATCATAGAAGTATCGTGGTAATACTAATTGAATTGTATGATTCATTCTTTAAATCATGTTTGATATAAATCAATAAATTAATTGATGGCCATATTAATAAAAGTATGAATAACTTATAATTTGGTGGCACCAAGCATTTATGATACTTTCCCTCTGGTCAGTTACTATGGTTCTTAAAGATTAAGAATGGAGTCCTAATGCTATAAAATCTAAAATTCTCATGTACTTTATTTAATGTTGTACTAAGATAGAGTAGTTCTTTGATCTGTTCATATGTATACGAAACCATTCATGGATAGTCTGTGTTATTACTTTCCTGTGGAAAAGTTAAATTTCATTTACTTGTGTTTTTTTTTTAATTTTAGTTTTATGTTTTGTCAATTGTTAAGACTTAGAATGTTAGTTTACATTCTTATTTTGCTATAAAAGTTAGCATGTTATACTATCCATTCAATTTATTTGACCTATAGTGCACATGGTAGCGAACACCCACTTCATAAAGATAGTTGTAAAGGGGAAATTTTGATTTGGCAATTTACAACATAGAAGGGAGGAAAAGTATCATCAAGTAGAGGAGGTAAACAGGTGAAGGGTCGAGTTGTCATCTAAGTCTCTGAAGCCTGTAAGTATTGCTCATGTCATATGATGTTAGAGCATAGGGTTGTGGAGTCGTGAATTAGATTCCTAGTTTGGTTAGCCCTAGACTATCAATTAAGTTGTTAGGGTTCCTTCTTCATTATGAACTCGTGACATTGACCTAAGCTTTCATATAACTAAGTTCAAACTTAAGAATTGATTTGATAAATCATTTTGGACTTATACTTTAATTTAAATGCAATATATTCAATACACAAATGATTATGTGCATATAATATAAAGAGTATATATATATATATATATATATATATATATATATATATATATATATATATATATATATATATATATATATATATATATATATATATATATATATATATATATATATACGTGTGCTACATGATAATGATGACACAAGTATGTATATGCATATACATAAACATGTATATACCTCATATTATATACATACACAATCATAGAAGTATCGTGGTAATACTAACTGAATTGTATGATTCATTCTTTAAATCATGTTTGATATAAATCAATAAATTGGTTGATGGCCATATTAATAAAAGTATGAATAACTTATAATTTGGTGGCACCAAGCATTTATGATACTTTCCCTCTAGTCAGTTACTATGGTTCTTAAAGATTAAGAATGGAGTCCTAATGCTATAAAATCTAAAATTCTCATGTACTTTATTTAATGTTGTACTACGATAGAGTAGTTCTTTGATCTGTTCATATGTATATGAAATCATTCATGGATAGTCTGTGTTATTACTTTCTTGTGGAAAAGTTAAATTTCATTTACTTGTGTTCTTTTTTTTAATTTCAGTTTTATGTTTTGTCAATTGTTAAGAATTAGAATGTTAGTTTACATTCTTATTTTGCTATAAAAGTTAGCATGTTATACTATCCACTCAATTTATTTGACCTATAGTGCACATGGTAGCGAACACCCACTTGATAAAGATAGTTGTAAAGGGGAAATTTTGTTTTGGCAATTTACAACATAGAAGGGAGGAAAAGTATCATCAAGTAGAGGAGGTAAACAGGTGAAGGGTCGAGTTGTCATCTAAGTCTCTGAAGCCTGTAAGTATTGCTCATGTCATATGATGTTAGAGCCTAGGGTTGTGGAGTCGTGAATTAGATTCCTAGTTTGGTTAGCCGTAGACTATCAATTAAGTTGTTAGGGTTCCTTCTTCATTATGAACTCGTGACATTGACCTAAGCTTTCATATAACTAAGTTCAAACTTAAGAATTGATTTGATAAATCATTTTGGACTTATACTTTAATTTAAATGCAATATATTCAATACATAAATGATTATGTGCATATAATATAAAGAGTATATATATATATATATATATATATATATATATATATATATATATATATATATATATATATATATATATATATATATATATATATATATATATGCGTGTGCTACATGATAATGATGACAAAAGTATGTATATGCATATACATAAATATGTATATACCCCATATTATATACATACATAATCATAGAAGTATCGTGGCAATACTAACTGAATTGTATGATTCATTCTTTAAATCATGTTTGATATAAATCAATAAATTGGTTGATGGCCATATTAATAAAAGTATGAATAACTTATAATTTGGTGGCACCAAGCATTTATGATACTTTCCCTCTGGTCAGTTACTATGGTTCTTAAAGATTAAGAATGGAGTCCTAATGCTATAAAATCTAAAATTCTCATGTACTTTATTTAATGTTGTACTATGATAGAGTAGTTCTTTGATCTATTCATATGTATATGGAATCATTCATGGATAGTCTGTGTTATTACTTTCTTGTGCAAAAGTTAAATTTCATTTACTTGTGTTTTTTTTTTTAATTTCAGTTTTATGTTTTGTCAATTGTTAAGAATTAGAATGTTAGTTTACATTCTTATTTTTCTATAAAAGTTAGCATGTTATACTATCCACTCAATTTATTTGACCTATAGTGCACATGGTAGCGAACACCCACTTGATAAAGATAGTTGTAAAGGGGAAATTTTGATTTGGCAATTTACAACATAGAAGGGAGGAAAAGTATCATCAAGTAGAGGAGGTAAACAAGTGAAGGGTCGAGTTGTCATCTAAGTCTCTAAAGCCTGTAAGTATTGCTCATGTCATATGATGTTAGAGCCTAGGGTTGTGGAGTCGTGAATTAGATTCCTAGTTTGGTTAGTCCTAAACTATCAATTAAGTTGTTAGGGTTCCTTCTTCATTATGAACTCGTGACATTGACCTAAGCTTTCATATAACTAAGTTCAAACTTAAGAATTGATTTGATAAATCATTTTGGACTTATACTTTAATTTAAATGCAATATATTCAATATACAAGTGATTATGTGCGTATAATATACAGAGTATATATATATACGTATGTGTATATATGAATATACGTGTGCTACATGATAATGATGACAAAAGTGTGTATATCCATATACATAAATATGTATATACCCCATATTATATACATACATAATCATAGAAGTATCGTGGTAATACTAATTGAATTGTATGATTCATTCTTTAAATCATGTTTGATATAAATCAATAAATTGGTTGATGGCCATATTAATAAAAGTATGAATAACTTATAATTTGGTGGTGTGTACGGGAAAAGAGGGTCTATGAAACTCAAAATGTGAAAAAGTGGTCTCAAAGAGGCTTGCTCACACACCCACAGGACTTCTTGGTGCAAGTTATGGAGTCATGAAGAATTACTCAACTTCCCAAGGCTAGTTCCATGGTTCTCTATCTCAAAAGGTCCCTCAAGCCAATGCCTTTGCTCTCAGATCATTGAGCAAAGTGACTTAGGGATGGCTAATGCAAGAACAAGGGATGCTTTAGATTGATTTAGTTATGGCAATGCATCCTAAGCTATGCATGATTCTATAAATGCAACAAACTAGATTATAAGATTAGTGGAAACACTATCCTAACATGATATACTAGTTGATGTTCTAAGATAATGATAAAGAAAATACTCTAAAAATGCTTATTTAGACTATTTCCTAATACAAAAGAGGCTAAATGTGTGAGCTCTATTTATAGTGAAAATAGGGCAATGGATGGCCAGGATTGAAAGAGTTAATCAAGGGTCAAGTTTGAAAGTTGGTAATCCATGTTTACAATTTCCACCAATGAAATGGTGATAATTGTCAACATAAGACCAGTTGAGAGGAGAGGTAGGAAGCATTAAATGCTTGACAAGACCTCATGGTTACCCTAGGGGGTAAGGGTTAAAGTTAGGTTAAGACTATTCATTGGATAAAGCTTTTACCCAAAGGATAAACTCTTGTGCAAGGGTTAAAGGGATAACCATGGTCAAAGCAATGAATGCTTGATGAGACCCCTGGGTTAGATGTGGGTTGAGTTTAGAGAAAATCTCTAATCATGCTAGAGGGTTGAGTTAACCATTAATGGTTTGGAAGACTTTCAAAGTTAAGTTGTTGAAGCCTTTAATGGTTTTCAAAGACTTTGAGGGTTTGAGAAGTGACTTCCCCTTGCTTAGGGATGTGACAATATTTAGGAGATGGGTTAGGCTAATTTAGAAGTGATTAGAAGAGTCTAGAAGGGGGTTTAGGAGGCAAGTGGGAGATGTAGGATTTTGCAAGTGGATGAGGAATAAAAGGATTTAATTAAAATAAAATGTTTTATTTCAATTTAGTTATAATTTGGGAAATTGAATAAATTAGATTTATTCAATTTGGGGTAAACTATTAATTAAATATAAATTAATTAAAAGTAGAGAGAAGGGGTTTAATTGAATAAAATGATTTATTCAATTAAATAACATAAGTGAATTTAACTAAGTAAATTGAATAATTTACTTAATAAAATAGAAGAATGTAGGTAATTTAATTAAATTAGATTTAACTAAATAGAGGAATGAACATAAAATATTCATTTTAGGAATATGGTCATTTTTATACGTCTACATTTTGCCCCTCTTTGAAGTGACGTGTGTGCACATGTTAATTCAAAGAAAATGATGTGTCGTCAAAATTTGATTATGATCAGTGTGATGTCGTTTTAAGATTTTCATGTCGTGCCCCAGATTTGATAAATGATGTTTGATAATGCCCCCTTGAGAGATGAATCAAAATTTGGAAAATTTGATAATTTTGTTTCCATTTTTAAAATTTTGTCAATGTGGAATGTGAAAAGTTGATTCATCTCCTGATAATAATGGTTGTTAGGGTTAGACAAAGACCGCAAGCAAGATACATGCCCCATCTCCAAACCCTAATTTCAATTCACCCTATAAAAGGGGAAAAGTGCATTGTTTTTGTCTCATTTATGCTTGTTGACCTTGGAGAGAGAGACTTTTGGAGAGAAAGACAAAATGTCGGTTCCTTTCTCTTCTCATCGATTTGAGCACATTCGGAGGTATTGAAGGCCTATTGCGTATGGACCACCGGTAAGTCAACCTTTTTTACCCCTTTTTGATTTTTGATTTTGTCATTTTTTATCATGTTTTGAATTTTGTCATGTGGATTTTACGTTTTAGCGCGTCGGGCTCGTTTCGTAGTGCATACAATAAATTTCATAGCGCATAGGGTTTGCCAAATTAGGTAGCGTCCAAAATAGAGAGGGTAGTGCATAGGTCAACTAGATTAGCGCATAGCAGTAGTTTAGTGCATTAGGTGCACAAGATAGCGCATTGGGTAAAACAAGTAGCACATCGGATAGACCTGGCGCATAGGGTTAGATAGGTAGCGCAAAAGCGGGATAGGGTAGCGCATGGGGTAGTTTCAGCGCATAGGGTAGATTGGATGGTGCATTGGAAGGAAAGAGGAGCGTTTAGGGTTTGTCTAGCGCATAGGGTAGGTTGGGTAGAGCATGAAGAGCACAGGTTAGCGCATGAGTATATTTTTAGCACATAGACAAGTTTGTTTACTGCATAGGGAAAATTTTTGCGGTAAAGTGTGATTTTTTGGATGAAGAAAATTGGTAAGTGGAGGTTAGTTCTGCCAGGATAGGTGTGAATTGTCCGTTTGTGTGTCTATTGTCATAAGTTGTCCAATATGAGTTCTAACATAACTTGATTGGTTTTGTGATGTTTCAAGTTATTATAGATTTGATGTGGATTTAGATATGATGTGAAACTTGATTTAGATTTGTTCAAAGTTTTCAAGTTTTGGATATGAATGTGTTGGATATGATTTGCGGAGCTTGAGTTGTGTTACAAGCTGGTATGATTTGAAAACTTGAGTTGTATTACAAGTTGATATGATTTGAAACTTGAGTTGTATTACAAGTCAATATGATTTGACGGATTGATATGATGTGAAACTCGATTTAGATTTGTTCAAAGTTTTCAAGTTTTGGGTATGAATGTGCTGGATATGAATTGCGGAGCTTGAGTTGTGTTACAAGCTGATATGATTTGAAAACTTGAGTTAGATTTGTTCAAAGTTTTCAAGTTTTTGAGATGATTTTGATTTTGATATCTATGTTTTGATGAGGAAACTGCTATTGGACTTATTTTATTTTTTGACAGGAGCGTCTTGGAGTGGTGCAGTCGTGTGAGCGTTTTCCTAGACTGTGGGCATTGATACCACGATTGACATAGGATGACAGAGACATTATTGATATGTGTGGCCTGACCTCCTTATTAGATATGCCTAATTTTCTTGAGGACCGGTTGTTATTGACAGCGCTGGCTGAGAGGTGGCACAGTGACACGAATACCTTTCATTTGGCTATAGGCGAGATTACAGTGACGCAAAGGATTGCTACCGGATTCTTTGGATTCCCGTGGTAGGTTCATTGCTACTCTATGAGCAGTCGGAGGAGGGTGGGATAGAGGCACTGCATCAGATCTTTCAGGATGATACAGTGTGCGGATACGAGATCCCTTAGCAGGAGTTTCTGGATTTGGATTATGCTCCTCTTCCATCAGTACTGGCAGGTTTCATAGGTGGGTTCTTATGTCCCGATCGGAGATCGAAGGGACTGTCCGTAGGATGGGGATTGGTTCTGGAGGAGATGGTGACACAGGGCCGCCGCTTTGCATGGGGGTCAGCTATGTTGGCCCACTTATACAGGGATTTGCATGAGGTGGTATATTTGGGGTATGGTAGTTGATCAGCGGGAGTGACACTGTTACAGGTATGGTGTTGGGAGCATATTCCTGCAGCCAGGTCACTGGTGGACAGAGATAGGTCTGTTGGGTGTGCGTATGCGTACAGATACCAAGGGATAGTTGTCCAGCGTAAGCTGGGCAAGCTAGAGCACTGGAGGAGGGTTCTAGATGATATTGATACGGTCATCTGGCGACCCTATACAGGTTGTGAGGTATGGGCAGAGGATGGGATGGAGATGCCTTATGTCTTCATGTCCCGATTTTTGATAAGGCAGATGACCTTTGTAATTGAGAGATTTCTAGCCACTCGAGTTTTGCGACAGTATGGACGACAGCAGGGGATACCACAGGGGACCTACTTATATGCTTGATAGAGGCATGATATACTAGATTGGGGACCCACTATTGATAGTGTGGTGGTGGTAGAGGAGTTCGTTCAGCTAGCGGGCCAAATATGGGACTATGCCCCTGAGATATTAGATGCAGGCATGACAGAGGAGTTTGCCAGATTGTTTGCAGCTCGTGCAGTGGCGAGGATATCAGATCCAGTGGAGATGTGTCCTTTTGACGATGATGAGGAGGAGGGAGGTGGTGACAGAGGATTTGATGATGGGGGAGATGATGGAGGAGAGGGTCGAGGTCGACGAGGGAGAGGAGATCGGGGGAGGATAGGAGACAGAAGTAGAGCTGGAGGGGATAGAGGGATTCGGGTGGAGAGAGTGGTACGGCGGGCTGTGATGGATAGAGGGAGAGGAGGCTTGGCGATTATGGAGGAGGGGTGAGGAGAGAGTAGGAGAGGTGATAGCAGCGGTGGGAGGGACTGATGAGTTGAGATGGCCAGCTCAGAGGAGGACTGATGTGCTACCCCCACCAGTACCGAGGTCAGGGGGAAGGATGGGGAGTACTTCTTCCCAAGTGCCCCTTCAGATTCGGATCTCGACTCATCGGTAGGATGCACAGATTAGGGCCCTACAGTTGTCAATACAGTAATTGCAGGCACAACTATTGGCACAGCAGTGACGGATCACACAGCTGACCACGGAGCAGGATACAGTTTTGGAGCGGTTAGGCCGAGCTGAGGAGCTTGCAGGGAGTTTGTAAAGAGCGGCAGGTGGCCCGATGAGAGACACTTTGAGAGAGCTGGCTTTGAGAGCCAAGAAGGCAGAGTACTATAGGAGGCACTATGAGGACGCGGTGCCCAGGGAGCGCCGAGTTACGAGTTATACAACCTCGAGATCAAGTCGATCCCGAGAGACGAGGTCGAGGACAAATTGCAAGATAGCATAAGCGTCAAGGTATAAGTGAACCAGGACAACCTGAATGTTGCTTGCGGATAAACAGACAAGATTAAACCATTTGTATGTGCAAAGTGGAATCATGTCTTCAGTGATGTGCTTTGAATCACGTCGTGAGACAAGTCTTTGTACAATACAAGTGATCACCTCCCAAACAGAAGACTAAAAAGATATTGGAGTCCTCATTACTTTCTCTAGCTCGATGCATCGTTGAGAAAATGTAGAGGATCCAATAGTTCAAAAAGAGTTCAAATGCAAAAATAGTCAAAACTTCATGCAAGATGCAAACATTTGTTACTTCAAAAAATCATCCATTATGTGTTGTGAATTCGTTAAATGTATCTGTGTTTGATTCTCCTCATGTTTTGTTGAATTTTTGGTTGTGACATGATTTGCCTAGTCCGCCGCAATGCGTGATGTTGATAGGACAGGATGCAGATCAATGTTGCCCCTAGCGAAATGCATGGCCTAACATGGATATGTATAGTGATTACCAAGCCATGGTGGGATATGATGAAATAATTTGTGATAAACAAGGACAGTGACTACGCTCAGTATGTCTTGGATAATGCTTAGTTTGATAAAGGTGTTGGTCAATGGCCAATAGTACTTGGATGTATGGATACAAAAGTTTGATGAGAATAGATGGAGGAGCCGTCCTCTCACAATAGCGCCTGTTTGCCAAGTTTTCACCATTTGTTTTTATTGCATCTTTTTCTTTGCTTTTTCTAATTTTATTTTTTTTTGCATTTTTACCTTTTCCGTGTATTTAGACTGCTCAAGTGTAGTATTTCTTCAAATGGATGTTGTTGGTGGGTTCGTCGAGAACATCTCCTTCTGAGGTAGTTAGTTGATAAGCGCCTGATCCATAGGCTGATATGATGACATAGGGACCTAACCAATTAGGTTCAAATTTCCCTTTCTTTTCCCGATCCTGTTGATTTCTAGGATTTTCTTTGAGTACTAGATCACCTAATTTGAAGTTTCTAGGGATGACCTTGTGGTTGTAACTTATGTACATGCATTGCTGATATGCTTTGAGATGAGTGTAGGCACGTTGGTGTCTTTCATCTAGAAGTTCAAGTTCTTGCAGTCGGTTAACTCGATATTCTTCATCTGGGATTAAGCCTTTCAAGGAGACTCTGAGAGATGGAATTTCTACCTCCAGGGGTAAAATTGCTTCTGATCCATACACCAATGAATATGGCATAGCTCCTGTCGGTGTGCGGATGCTATTTCTATATGCCCAAAGTGCTTGATTGAGTCGTACATGCCAATCTTTGCCTGCATCATTGACTATCTTCTTTAAAATTTTCAATATCGTTTTGTTGGATGCTTCTGGATGACCATTTCCCTGTGGGTAGTATGGTGTAGAGAAACAATGTTGGATTTTGAATCGTTCACATAGTTCTCTCACATCCTGATTTTTGAAGGGTTGCCCATTATTTGTGATGATGGAACTTGGAATGCCATATCTGCAGATCAGATAATTAAGGATAAAAGAGGCAATTTGTTTCCCAGTCACTGTGGTCATGGGGACTGCTTCGATCCACTTGGTAAAGTACTCTGTTGCAGTGATAATGAACTTGTACCCATTTGATGACGAAGGATGAATTTTGCTGACTAAGTCTAGTCCCCAGTGACAAAAGGGCCAGGATGTTGTGAATGGTTGCAGTTCCTATGCTGGTGCATGTATAAGATTGCCATGGATTTGGCATTTAGGACACTTCTTTGCAAAGTGATAAGAAACTTCTTCCATTGTCGGCCAGTAATATCCCATTCTTAGAAGATTTTTAGCAAGAGTAGTACCACTGAAATGTGTGCCATAGATACCTTCATGAAGCTCGTTTAAAGAGGAGTCAGATTCATTACGATCAAGGCAACAAAGAAGAGTACCATCTAGACCTCGATGGTACAAAGTATCAACAGTAAGGGTATAACGGGCAGCTTGTCGGATAAACTTACGTTTTTGGTTTCGAGACAAGTCAATGGGTAGGATATTGGTCTTAAGATACTCATATATCGTTCCATATAAGGGGGAGTCTGAACTAGTTAAGGCATAGATAACCTAGGATGTGGAATTGTCATAGGCTGGGGAAAACAATTACTCTACCAGAAATTCATAACGAGACTGTTGCTCTAGAATTTGCAATAGTGAAGTGATAGCAGCCATTGCATTGGCTGCTCTGTTGTCCAACCTTGGTATTTGTGCAAAGCTAATGTGTACAAAGTACTATTTGAAGTCATCCACCATTCTTTTGTAGGGTAGCAACTTGTCATCTTTCGTCTGATAGTCATCATTGATTTGATTGATAACCAGTTGTGAATCTCCATAGACTTTTAGTTCTATGATTTTCCATCCTACAACTATCTTGATTCTTGTGACTAGTGCTTCATACTCAGCAACATTATTTGTGCACGAAAACATAAGTCTGTAGGGTCTTGGTATGGTGTGTCCTTCTAGAGTGATGAATAAAATGTCGGCACCTGAGCCGTGTTGGGTAAATGATCCATCAAAGTATAGGGTCCATTGTTTTGTAGAGATAGCAAGAACGTCCCTGTCTGGAAATTCGATCTCCATTGGTTGTTTACCAGGTAGTGGTGCTTCTGCTAGTTGATCTGCTATTACTTGTCCCTTGATAGCTCTTCGCTTTGTGTAGTGGATATCAAATTCACTGAGAATCATGACCCATTTAGCCAATCGGCCTGTAAGAGCCACTTTGCTGAGTAAATATTTGAGAGGATCAATTTTTGCGACTAGCTTAATTGTGTGAGCTAACATGTAGTGGCAGAATTTTTGAGAGGTGAAGACCACAACTAAACGGGCTTTCTCAATAAATGTGTAATTGATCTCATTGTTGTTCAATATCCTGCTGATGTAGTATACTACTCATTCCTTGCCTTGTTGATCTTCTTGTGCAAACAGTGCCCCCAGAGATTTATTTGTTGTCGAAATGTAGAGAATAAGTGGCTTTCCTGCTATCTGTGGTACCAGAATTGGTGGGTTCATCAGATATTGCTTGATTTGATAGAAGGATTCTGCACACTTGGCTTCCCATTTGAATGGTACATTTTTATGTAGCAGATGATTGAATGGTAGACTTTTATCTGCTAGCTGAGCGATGAATCGCCTGATTGATTGGAGTTGTCCTTGTAGAGATCTGAGTTGGCTGATATTCTTTGGTGGTGGCATTTCCATGATGGCTTGCACCTTTGTTGGATCCACTTCAATTCCCTTTTCTGAAACTATGTAGCCTAACAATTTGCCTGATGTAACCCCGAAGACACACTTCTTAGGGTTGAGCCTGACTTGGAATTTTTCCAATCGTTCAAAACTCTTTTCTAAGATGCTTAGATGTTCTGCTTTGGTGAAGGATTTAGCTAGTAAATCATCCACATAGTCTTCCATGAAGGTATGCATCATATCATGAAAGATTGTTGTCATTGCTCGTTGATAAATTGCCCCAGCATTCATTAAGCCAAAAGGCACGACATTCCAACAATATGTTCCCCAAGGACAAGTGAATGATGTTTTATCTTGATCCTCTGGAGCGATCTTGATTTGGTTATATCCTGAAAAACTGTCCATTAGTGATAACATTGCATGGCCTGCTGTGAGGTCTACAATTATGTCAATACTTGGTAAAGGAAAGTCATCCTTTGGACAGGCGTTGTTGACATCTCTAAAATCTATGCATATTCTGATACTGCCATCTGGTTTTGGAACTGGCACAATGTTTGAAATCCATTCAGCATAGTCAATAGGTTGAATAAATCTGACATCTAATAGTTTCTTTAGTTCAGCTTTGACCATGAGTGCCACATGTGGATTCATTTTTCTCAGTTTTTTCTTAACCGGTTTAGCTCCTAGAGCCATAGACAAGTGATGCATGATTAATTGTGGATCAATTCTGGGCATATCTGCATATGACCAAGCAAAGTTGATATGTTTTTCTTTAAAAAAAATTATAAATTATGATATTTCTTCCTCCGTTAGAGAATCTGACAGGTGTATGTTTTTGGCTGCTTCTGTAGTACCAATGTTGATTGATTGAGTGGGCTCAATCAATATGGGTGATCACTCATGATAATGTTCAGGAAGAGTGTCAAGTCTCCCATCTTTAGGTGCCTTAAAAAGGTTTTCACCCTCAGATGCGTCCTTTATTTTTACTTTTTTGTGATCCATAGCTGCCATTGACTGTTTTTCAGCAATAGATCCCTTATTTGGTTATTTTTTGCGACTGAGAGACTTGGCACTCCCTTGGTTGCAGACATCGCTATTTTGTTCACTGGTAGAGCCCGTTTCCGGGTTGACGGTACATAAGTAATGGATAATGGATTCATCATTCGAGAAAATTGGTATATCATGAATTTCGGGTTCATCTGTGTCTATGAGGTCCGGAAAGACAAGTGGTAAGGAATCGTTTGGTGGATCAAGTTCTGCTGTTGTAAGTGTCAGGATAGAGGTTTCATTGTGATTGGTTTGGGTGTTAAAGAAGTCAAGGATTCGGTCGAGGTCTCCGATAGTATCATCTTTTGTATTGTCTTGTTCATAATGTTGCTGCTTGTTTTCCTTAGCATGATAGATATTTTGTGGTCCAAATACAAGTAGTCTAATTTCGGTGTTATGTTCTTCTTGAGAAAGGGATATAGAACTAGTATTTTCAGCAGTATCTTCAGTAGCATTTGAGTAGCTACTCCATTCATATTCATTGGAATCAGTCTCAGAGGTATCATCCCATATTATATTAGTGTTGTGAACTGGTATGTTATATGGTGAGAATAGGTCTTTGACGATTGAGACAAGTTTGATAGTTTTCTCTTATTCTGTGTCAGATCCTGCTTCAATCTTTTGTATTTGTTCATATATTGTCCCTCCTTGGTGAGGAATGATGTTATCAGGAGATGATACTGCTTTGTTGGATATTTATTCTTGAATATAATTGACTTCTATAGATGTTGTCTTCTTGTGAATGACGGACTCCCCTTGATGTTGCTTCCTTTCTTGATGTTCACGTTCCTTACGGATTGTCTCTGCTAACTCAAATAGTGCTTCTTGCTAGGATTCTTCTTTGTACTTTTTCTTTGCTTTCCACTGAGGTTTTTGATATTTGTGTGGTACCTTCCTTGGTAGTAGAGTGAGTTCAAATCCCAATCCCTTTTTGTCTTTACTAAATTGTGAAGGAGGATCCAATGGTTCTGTGACACCTTCCTGACGCTTACCAATAGGTCCTTTGCCATTGTATCCCATTTGCTGCATGATTAAGTAGCCTTTTCCATATAGGTGTGTGGGTATAGCTACTTCCATAGTAGTTGCTTTGTCTTCTTCCTCATCTTTGTATAGCCAACTAAGGATATCCTTTTCCTCGGATTCATGTGCTAAAGTGCTGAGTTGAATGAATGTGCCATCAAACTTGGTGATGGGTTGAGTTGCTTGATGTGTTGATGTTGTAGGTAATCCATGAGATCTAGGTGATGTGGGTAAGTTAGTTGAACACATGGGTTCCAAAGAGTATTCCCCCATGCCTTGTTCTTTGATTTTCATTTTCTTCTTGAAATCTCTAGGTAATGATTTAGACTTCTCTTGTTGAAGATCTGGTGCCGAGGAATTCTGTTTCTCTCTATTATGTGGAACCAAACTGTCCTGGGCTGCCCCCATTGCATTACAATGTTGAAATGGATTGTGATCAACAGATATAGAAACCTCCTGCCCATTATAGGGGAATTTGACGCACTGGTGATACGTAGAAGGTATTGTTTGCATTTCATGTATCCAGGGTCGACCTAATAAGATATTGTATGTGAGGTCTATGTCTAAGACCTGGCACATAGTATCTCTTTGTATCTATCTGACTTGAATCGGCAACACCACTGTTCCTTTAGAGGATCTTTCTTCATCATCATATGCCTTTATAGTAATCTTTTTGCGTGGATCAATAGACTCCTCCGAGAAGCCTAATGCACAGATAAGTTTTAAGGTACATATATTAAGTCCAGCTCCTCCATCTATTAATACTCATTTTACTCGGTGTTTATAGACTATGACTTCAATATGGAGAGGAGTATTATGTGGATGACTCAACGAGATATTATCGAGCTCAGAAAAAGTGAGATTATGAGGCCCTGTCATATGAGCGACCATGGCTTGGAATTTGTCAGCATCCAGATCTTGAGGTACATTCATTTCTAATGGCACTTGTTCCAATATGTCTTTGTGTTTTGGCAAAAGTTTCAGCAACTCTAGTATAGATATTTGAGCAGGAGTTTTGTGCAGTTGGCTGACTAGATCATATTGAATTTTGGGTACGGTGTTTGTTGTCGACGTATATCCCTTTAAGACATATTTTTGAGCTCAGGTTGTTACGTTGATAGATTCATGATCACGTTGATCTCGGATTGTGATGACATTGACTTGATTGTCCTCAGCTGATATATGATTGATGGTGTTATTGTAGATGTGATTGATACGAGATCCACATGTATCGTTCAAGGTTGAAGCTCCATCAATCATGTCCTAAACAATGTTTTTCAGTCTCATGCAATCATTTGTTTGATGACCTTTGTTGCGATGAAATTCACAAAAGTGTGAGTCATTCCACCAAGGTGGTTTGATTTGTGGTTCATAGTTGCTGATTGCTGGTAAAGAGATAATTTTGTTTGCTAGGAGTTCTCTGAATGCTGACTCCAGCGATTGTCCCAGTGGTGTGTAAATGTGTTTTTGAAAGTTGTTTGTATTGCTCCTTGAGTTTGGATTAGGTCCTCGATTAGTGTTATTGTTTTGAGCATTGTTGGCGTTGTTGGTATTGGGTTGACCTTGATTGGTATTCGGTGTGTAAGTATTAGTGTCTTGGTTAGCACCCTTTGGATTCTTTGTAGCTTGTGGATTTCCTGATAAAGCCAATACTGATTGTTTGGATTTAGCCTCATTAGCTTCAGTGCTTCCCTCGTTACCAATGTTCTTGTTTCTGGTCCAGAATCTGGATTTGTCTAAGTTGTTATTGTTTTGATTGTTGTAATTGGATGAACTTGTTCCTTCTTTGAATAACTTCAATGTTCCTTTCTTGACACGTGCCTCTTCTACTTGGATGCCATTTTCGATCAATTTGGCGAAAGATGGTATACATTGGAGCTTGAGTATGTAACTCATCTCACTATTCAAGTTGTCGATGAAAATCTCCATCTTTTCCTTTTCGGGCACATCACGAGGATATCTTGAAACCATACATCGCCAACGTTGGAAGAATACCATGAATGTCTCATTGTTTTTCTACTTGGTATTACAAACATCTAGCATAGTGATAACATGTTGAATGTTATAGGAATATTGAGTTATGAATTTGTTAACTAATTCATCAAATGATCTAACAGGAGGCGTGATTTTGGATAGCCATTCCATTGTTTGCCCTCCCAAGCTTCTTGGGAATAACCTCATCAAATAGGTATCATCATGAGCGAATTCAAGACTCATTGTGCAGAATTCTTGAACATGATCACGGGGATCGCTCTTCCCATCATATTTGTCAAATTTGGGAACGTTTGAGTTTGGAGCAAAAGGTATCATGTTCAATCTTTTGTCAAACGGATAAGGACAAATTTCATTTAATGAATACCATATTGTTGTCCCTTGTTGCATGTCTTGCATTTGTCTTTGATACATTTGCATTTGTTGAGTAAGAGCAATCAAAGGTGCATTGTTTTGTCGAGGGAAGAATTCTTCCCTTGCATTAATCCTAGATTGAATGGTGTATGGAACGACATGTTTTGCTCGGGGATGTGTTGTTCAGGGATGTTTTGTCCTGGTGTATTTTGTTCAGGCATGTTTTGTTCAAGGATATCTTGCTCAGGGTCACGTGCTTCGCGTTATCGTTCTTGATATTCGTAATGTTGAGATTTTGTTCTAAACATGTCTGTGTCAAAGTCTTCAGGAAGTTTAACCCCTTTTCTTGTGAGCATGAGTAGGTATTTTTCTTTGTCATTTTCCATGAGTCTTTCCACAAGTTTTTGAAATGAAGCACTTTCTTGACATTCTTGAAGAAGTTCTTCAGAAATTTCAGCGTCCTCTAGATTCAGATGCTCGAAAGGATTTGATAATCTTTGATTCATGCTGGATTCTGATTGCATTTTGCTTTGTTTGTTTTGTTGAGAGCGAGTAACAACAGGCATCTAGTAGAAGCTTTATGTGACAAAAGGAATGAACTCTTCTTCAATGTTTTGTTCAGGGGTTTGTGGTTCAAATCGGGGGATGTTGTAAGTGATGCACTCGTTGGGAAAAAATGCTGGATTGATCTTTCCTCCATGATTTATTTGTTGACTGAATGCAGATTTTTGATAGAATGCTCTAGTCTTCAAAGGTTCCTTGTCAAATTCCTTTGATTTATTCTAAATATATAATCGTACATGACGAAGGAATGTTCGATGAGATACGAAGAGTTGACGATTGATGTATAAAAATTTATTTCTTTTGGCAAGTTTCGAAGAACTTGGTTGTTGTTTCTTCAACTTAATGTTACGATAAATATTCTTTCCTCTTAGAATATAAGGATTATTCATGCACAAGAAATCAATGGTTTCCTTTGAGTTGTTTTGGATTCAGTTTACCTTGTTTTGGAAACTTAAGATTTACTTTATCAAGTGAAGGTTTTGATGCCCCCTCACAACCAAGTGCGTCAAATGATATGGAATAGAGCTTTCCCAATATGGAAACTCAGTTTGACAACTTGGAGTTTTTAGAACAAGTGTATTTTGGGATGAAAATCCGTGAGATAAGAAAGGGCCTATTTGACACTTGTGATGATGCCTCCTAATTCTGATAGGATAGATATGTTTATCGTGCGACCAGTTTTAGATTTTGGACAACTTTTGTTTGATGAGAAATTTACTTTGGAAATAACTTTTGATACTCTGTTTTTGGTATTCTGATTTGACGAAGCTCAGGCTGATGAAAGGAGGTTTCCGAAAATGTTTTCAAAATTTTCCAATTTGACCTCTGTTTTGCCCCTTGTTTTTCTGTTTTCTGTTTTCTGTCACGCGCTAAAACAGAGACGCGATACGCTATAGAAAGTTCTCAATGCACTAATGAAAAGACCCTAGGCGCTATGCTGCCCCCTTCTACGTGCTAACTGATTTATACTGTTTAACTTTGTTTCAGTTTCTGCTCAGAAGGTCATGCGCTAATATGGGTCTTCTACGCGCTAACAATTAAACTTCCATGCGCTGCACTGTTTTCAGAATGTGCTAACTACTACTGTTGATTTTAGATTTTTGATGAAGCTTCACTGCTAAGACTTGATGCGCTAAAGAGAATGTTTAATGCGCTAAGAGATGGTTCCTATGTGCTAAGAAGTTGCTCTTACGCACTAAAACTAGCCTGAAAATATTAACTTGGTTGTTTTCTGCAATTTTGGCAGTTTTTTTTGAGTTTTCAGTACTGATAGATGATTTTCTGAGATAACAAATGAAAGCACAACACCAAAGAGACAACCATTTTTGCTTAATCTAAACAATAAGTGTATGTTCTGCGAGGATGTGTTCAAATCCCCAATGTTTTAACAAATTTTGGATACAAAGAATACACTTCAAAAAGACTCTTTATTCAAAGGTCATAAGCAATATCATAGCCCACTAGTTTCGATACTCCATTAGCTTAAACAGTCGTGTCACTCCCTAGGGGGCGCTTGTTTCTTTGCCTTTTGCCAGAAATTAACTCAAAGTGAATTACTTTACAATTGAGTAGTTATCTTGGGAGATATATGGTGAGTGATCTTGGGGGCGGATTCTTCCCCACCCTTGCACTATGATATTGCAAATGTCTAGTTACTGACTCGGCTCAAAGTTTCTATACTATGGTTCGTAATCAAGCTTCCCATTCGGTCTTCAATGATAAAACTTCCTCGGGAGGCTTCCCAACCTTTAGAACAAAGGCTTTACGTATCTCAAGGATATTGGGGGAAGGCTAATCGCTGAGCAAAACCGTTGAAGGGACTTTCATCAACCTCCACTTTTGATTATAGTGGGTTGGAACTCTTGGCAACAAAGTTGTTCCCCACTTAGGTCATTCCCTTCACACCAGCCATAAATGGCTATAAGAGTTTTTCAACCCCCCGGGAAGGCGGGCCTGCTAAAGGATTTAAATACTGTATGACTGAAAGCGTAAGAGTAGTCTGGCTTTTTGATCACCCAATTAAGGGGAGAGCATATACCTTCTACTTTTGAGACAAGGCAAACAAGGTTCTTTTTACCTTTCAAGTCAATGATTTTCTAAGATCTATATGGAGATGTTGCTCCATAAAAACATGGTGTTTATTTCAACCTTTCATGGCAATGATTTTCTGATCTATTTGAAAAGAAAGGGTCAACAAAGTAAATCCGACGTCTCATCAACAAAATAAATCGATTGCTGGTCCACAAAATAAATCGATCCAAAGGGGAAGATCTTCCCTCTTTGGTTTCAAATGACCTTTTGACTTTGTGTGATTCTTTACTTTGCTAAAACCTAAAATGGATCCTTTTATACACCAAAGGATGGTGAAATTCTTTTTAAGCCCTTTGATTTTGCAAAAATGAAAATTTGTGTTGTTCTTTTTAGAGCCCAAATTGAGAATTTTTCTCCTAGAAAAGCAAGAAAAGATTGTTGTTGTGGTTCTTTTAAAGCCCAAACAAAAGTGAGTTCAATTTTAACAAGAATCAAAATAAGTTTATATCTTAACTAACTTGACTAAGTTAGTAAAAACGTAAACTAATTAATGATCCTACAATTAAGCTCCTATCTGCAAGAAATTTGTTAGAACCCTGCAAAATAACAAGCAAAATTGTCAAACATTCTGTGGACTTCAACAAGTCTAATTTTTTTTTTTTACACTTGGTTACAAGTTTTAGTTTTTGTCTCTATCTATGATGCGCTACAGAAAGCACTGCATGCACTAAGATATAATTTGAATGCTCTATCAAATAGTCCAGATGCTCTAAACTGTGTTTCAGATGTGCTACTCTGTATTCCGGATGCGCCGCTCTGTTTTCCTCCTACACCGAGACCTATAGGAAATATTAGTGTGAATGATGCACTAAGATAAAGACTTCAAGCACTATAGAATAGACACGACGTGCTAAACAGTGAGCATGACACGCTAAACAGTGAGCACGATGTGCTAGAATGTTAACTGGATGCGCTAAGGGATGTTCCCCACGCTCTAATTCCTGTTTCCCGCGTACCTGTAAAAGTGATTATTTTTAAAAACCAATTCGATTAATGGGGTAGTGCCCCACGGTGGGCGCCAAAAATGTGTGCCGGAAAAGCGGGTCTATGAAACTCAAAATGTGAAAAAGTGGTCTCAAAGAGGCTTGCTCACACACCCACAGGACTTCTTGGTGCAAGTTATGGAGTCATGAAGAATGACTCAACTTCCCAAGGTTGGTTCCATGGTTCTCTATCTCACAAGGTCCCTCAAGCCAATGCCTTTGCTCTCATATCACTGAGCAAAGTGACTTAGGGATGGCTAATGCAAGAATGAGGAATGCTTTAGATTGATTTAGTTATGGAAATGCATCCTAAGCTATGCATGATTTTATAAATGCAACAAACTAGATTATAAGATGACAAGATTAATGGAAACACTATCCTAACATGATATACTAGTTGATTTTCTAAGATAATGATAAAGAAAATACTCTAAAAATACTTATTTAGACTATTTCCTAATACAAAAGAGGCTAAATGTGTTGATAAAATTGAGCATAAATGAGATACTAAAGCTTGCATGGATCCTTAAAATGGAGGAAGGAGAGCTCTATTTATAGTGAAAATAGGGCAATGGATGGCTAGGATTGAAAGAGTTAATCAAGGGCCAAGTTTGAAAGTTGGCAATCCATGTTTACAATTTCCACCAATGAAATGGTGACAATTGTCAACATAAGACCAGTTGAGAGGAGAGGTAGGAAGCATTAAATGCTTGACAAGACCTCATGGTTACCCTAGGGGGTAAGGGTTAGGGTTAGGTTAAGATTATCCATTGGATAAAGCTTTTACCCAAAGGATAAACTCTTGTGCAAGGGTTAAAGGGATAACCATGGTCAAAACAATGAATGCTTGATGAGACCCCTGGGTTAGATGTGGGTTGAGTTTAGAGAAAGTCTCTAATCATGCTAGAGGGTTGAGTTAACCATTAATGATTTGGAAGACTTTCAAAGTTAAGTTGTTGAAGCCTTTAATGGTTTTCAAAGACTTTGAGGGTTTGAGAAGTGACTTCCCCTTGCTTAGGGATGTGACAATATTTAGGAGATGGGTTAGGCTAATTTAGAAGTGATTAGAAGAGTCTAGAAGGGGGTTTAGGAGGCAAGTGGGAGATGTAGGATTTTGCAAGTGGATGAGGAATAAAAGGATTTAATTAAAATAAAATGTTTTATTTCAATTTAGTTATAATTTGGGAAATTGAATAAATTAGATTTATTCAATTTGTGGTAAACTATTAATTAAATATAAATTAATTAAAAGTAGAGAGAAGGGGTTTAATTGAATAAAATGATTTATTCAATTAAATAACATAAGTGAATTTAACTAAGTAAATTGAATAATTTACTTAATAAAATAGAAGAATGTAGGTAATTTAATTAAATTAGATTTAACTAAATAGAGGAATGAACATAAAATATTCATTTTAGGAATATGGTCATTTTTATACGTCTACAGGTGGCACCAAGCATTTATGATGCTTTCCCTCTGGTTAGTTGCTATGGTTCTTAAAGAATAAGAATGGAGTCCTAATGCTATAAACTCTAAAATTCTCGTGTACTTTATTTAATGTTGTACTATGATAGAGTAGTTCTTTGATCTGTTCATATGTATATGAAATCATTCATGGATAGTCTGTGTTATTACTTTCTTGTGGAAAAGTTAAATTTCATTTACTTATGTTTTTTTTTTTTTAAATTTCAGTTTTATGTTTTGTCAATTGTTAAGACTTAGAATGTTAGTTTACATTCTTATTTTGCTATAAAAGTTAGCATGTTATACTATCCACTCAATTTATTTGACCTATAGTGCACATGGTAGCGAACACCCACTTGATAAAGATAGTTGTAAAGGGGAAATTTTGATTTGGCAATTTACAACATAGAAGGGAGAAATCACCAAATCAATTTTGCTTAAAAACCCTTTACATTCAAAAGAGGGAAGAGAATCCACTAGATTCAATCACAAATCAGATTAAGGACTGAATACTGAATGGATTGATCAATTGTTGTGGGATTTTTTCTCTCTTTTGTAAGTTGAAATGTTGATTTAGGGTAAAGTGCTGAAAAATGAAGGTAAAACTAAGAAAACAATGAGCTACAGATGCGGGATCAAGTAGGGCACCTAGAATTGGGCAATATAAACTGAGTCGGATCTAACCCTCGAAAAAACTCCTAAAAATTCAGGACCAGGACGCGGCACCACGGTCCTCTGAACTTTTTGCGTGTGTAAAATGGTTGATTTGTCTCTGTGAATGAAGCTTATTCTGAAGAGTGCAACTCTGTACCTGTTTTCTACACACAGAAAGAAAGGGGAAAAGGTTGGGAATAGGGGCTTGCATTAGTTCAAACCTCGACTCTGGAATTAACCATGAAATTGAAATAAAGATAATTTAAATGACTGTAAAGAAAGGATCTCCTTTTGAGGAAGATTTTGAATTATGATTGACAATTGAATTATTATACCTCCTTATGAAGTTTTGTTTGCCTCCACATGGAATTAGGGTTTCATGAAATGGGATGTAGATCTCCACTTCAATGCTTGAATCTTGACTTTATTGTTGCTCCAAGGCTTGAAGGAAGATTGAAAATGCTCAATTACTCTTGAATGCTTGATTGCTTGATCTCATGTATGCTTGATAGATGTATAGGATGATTAATGGATGCCTTAGATTGTTCAAATGAGAGGGGAAATTCTCTTTATATACTTGCCTATTGAGAAAACTGATTAATTTTTCAACATGCACCAATAGGGAGAGGGAATTCCCACTTAAATTTGAAATGTGAAAAAGGGTTTTGAGGGGCACAAAAATAAGGGGGACCATGGCGGGGTGTCCTGGTCCTATTGAGGACCAGGGTGCCACACCCTGGTCTTGCCCTATTTTGGGGCAAGGATCAAGTGCCTTATGCATAGGAAATGTCAAAACATGATGCAATACGGAAGGGACATGAGCATAATTAGGTCTCAAGCAGGCCAAGGGGTGCAAATGCTAAGGTAAGAACCCAATGTGGTCGAAATAGCAAAGGAATGCAATTTTAGGACCCTACAATAGCAAAATAATTAGCAAGACTTATTTTGTCAAATGTTAAAATAGGGATAACTTCAAGGTTCCTTAGATAACCTTCTATTCCCATGAGGTTCATATGAAACGAACGTCTAATTCCTCTGTGTGGTCTGCTTTGTTTAACAAAAGTATTGTTTATTGTTTTGTGGCATATATTGTACCACTTCATAAAGATAGCGGAATTTTTAGAAAGATTTATTTCTCAAACCTTAAAATAAGGACAACTTTAAAGGTCCTTAGATAACCTCATATGCACATGAGGTTCACATCAAAATAAGGTTTAATTCTTCTATGTGTTCTACCTTTGTTTAACACAATTTTTTTTATCAATTTGTATAACATATATTGCAAGGTTAATACAAAAATCTTATTGGTATTGTTCACGTAAACATAAACCATCAAGGATAGATGGTAATCTAAAAGCGAAGAACAACCAACTACTTTTCAACTTAGTAGAACTTAGTTTCTAGTGGATTGTCTCTACTCAATTTGTGAGATTTTCCTCAAGTTATAAGAACACCTACCATCAAAGTGAGCTAGTGACATAACTACCAAGCCTCTGGCAACCAACTAAATGGATTATTGGTTTCTAAAGGAAATATGATCCATCTCCTACCTAGAGAGCTAAAAAACATCATATGGTATATATACTCATACTATCTGTGTGGGTAAACATGGGCAGATATATACTATACCTTAAATAGGTGGCATTAAGGCTCTACTTTTGCATTTAAACCTTGTTTTTAGGCAATACTAGGATAAAGATTCATTATCAGTTGACATTATTCTTCCACCTTTAAATTCATATAGCAATATGATCAATTTGAAAAGTATAACAATAACAACTCATTGCTAGCAACTTCAATTCAATATTTTTCTTATAAAAATTAATGATATTAGTAACCTTATAGCAAAATGACAATGAAAAAAATTAAACAAAAATTAAGCAACTATTAATATGGAGGATAAAAGTACAATGAGAACAATTAACCCAATAATAATTATTAGTCATTTGTTTAACATCCATTTGTTTTTAGTTACTATAGAGCATAGTTCACCATATACATTTTAAAAACCGCAGAGACCAAAGTTGATTACTACATCTTTTGTCTTCTTTATAAAAGTGCCAACAACAGATGTAGACAAGGTAATATGTAGAGTTCACGAGTAATGTTGTGCAAACATAGATAAAGATAAACCCTATCAAACATTGTAGGTAGATAGGTAGACAGTAAATTTTACAGGCGAACTAAACTTCATGTAGAGATACCAGTAATAAACAGAGATGCCCATAGAGCAAGAATTTCATGTGACTCACTATTTGGGCGAAATACACTGGAAGGATGCTACCACACTTCCAAATGCCCATGCTAGCTCATCTCCATTCTATTCGCCCTGGCCCACACATTTGTTATCTTCCTTCTGCTACAACTTTGCCCTAAAATATATTTTATGGAGATCATGGCTCCTTTTTCCTGTCCTATGCTCCTTGTCCTAATTAGCAGTTTTGGACGGCCAGAGAGGAAACACCATGCCCTTTTGATTCTGTGGGCATTCCACAGCATACCCGCATCTTTCTCATTTATAATCATTGTTTTTATTTTCTACATGTTAATAATCAATTAAGAGAAAGGTGTCCAATGCTAAATTGTAGTTATTAATACTCAATTGATAGAATTGGAGGATTTAGTGATTTGTTTCCAATAATTCTTATACAGCGTTTATAAGGAAGGCAAGAGGTTGAATTGTTAAGAAAAGTGACTAAGGTTTAAGGATGCAATCAGCTTGCATTTCAATCTCTTTATAAAGGCAAGGTCAAAGGGCTTAAGATTGTTCTTAGCATGAATGGCTAAGTTTGCTTTTATTCCATTTCTATATCTGTAAAATTATTCCAATTTCTACACCATGTCGTAAATTAAAAGAAATCAATTACTTAATAACTTTTAATTACTCAATTAATGTAAAAAATAATAATTAAAGTATTAAATCTACAACTTCAATATTAGGCCCATACAACATTCAAATGGATCAACTAAGATTAAAATATCAACATTAGAGATCCCGCTTTAGTCTAATTACATCTAGACATCTAGAAATTAACACACTAAGATAATATAAGGTTTGTGTGGATGTGATAGATTGCCCTTAATTGCTCTATCATAATTCAATTTTATTGTCCCTTTCAAAAAAGAAAATCAATTTTCATTGCATGTTTCTCTCAAATTTTGCTTCTAATGAACCTCTTTATTTTTCTTTCCCCAAATCCTTTGAATAAGGGAAATAATCATTAAATTTTTAATTGTCTAGCTAACGTAACTTGGTCAATAAATAAAATTAATCTTTTAAAACTATAACCATTGAAGCCTAGAGGGTGACACAATTTTTGAATTTGAAAAATGATAAATGATTCAAAAATTGTGTGTTGAAGTATATGTATGTCAAGAATTCAAATAATGTGGGTTAAAAATAAATAATAATTTAAGTATTAAAATAATAATGAAGAATAACTTATGCTTTTAAAATCCAAAGAGTTTTGTCTCTAAACCCTTCTCACCAATTATTCTTGGTTAAAAAAAGTTTGTCAACTTCAAAGACAGTTGAGGAAAACTTTAAGATAACACAAACACATGATTTTATAAATATTTTAACTACTTTTGAGATTTTCACTTGCCTAAATCCAAAGTAACTCCAAGACATTTTTTTTGAAGGAATTCAAAGTCGAGCTAAATATATTAACACTTTTTTCATCTAAATGTTAACACTTTTCCATCCAATGGGTAATTTTGTCATTGCAATTGTTAAATCCATCATAATTTGGCACCCAACCAGCTATCAAATTCTAAAATCACACAATGACAACTCTTGTAGTCAAGTACCTTGATGGTAGACTATATCATTTACCAATTGCCATACTAACCAATCCAACATCAACACAAGAATTTTACACCAACATTATGCATTGATAGACATAGTAGAACTACACCATGAGGATTTGTCATCAACATCAAGTGATTTTGTATTCCTAAAATATGTACTGGTCAAGGATTTTACCTTTCTCTTACCATGGGGCACCGCCATATTATTTGTTGTATATAAATGTACATATGCGTCAAATATTTTGAGAACTTGCTAGCCTCTTATGTCATAGATCCATTCCTAATGTTTATAAATGTTTCCATTATCTAACTTGTTCTAAATCATGTTTCTATTGAAAATGAATAAATATTGAAAGATCATTAGGTGGATCAACTAAGTCCATACTACACTCCAACAAACTAGAAAATGAGATATAAAAGCATGTTCCAAATCCATAAAAGAATGATAGAATAAATAGGATTAATCAAACCATTGCAATTATCTACCACACAAATAAAGTTTAAGCTCAAATATCAATAAGATATCATCAAATTCTAACTCATAATTAGCAAGAAAGAAAGCCTTAAACATGTGAAGTTACAACAATAATGCCATTCAATCATGATGCAATAAATCCTCACTAAAATAAAATCTGTCATAACAAAATCATCGAGGACATAATGAAGCATTAATAACCTTTCCATGAGAAGCTAATGAACTAGTGTAAAATAAAGATCATCACCAAGCATATCATGATGTATAAAGTAGCTCACATAATTACCTTTATAGAGAAAGATGCACCATCAAAAGAACATGAACGTATAACAATAGCGCCATAATGGCAAGCAAGAGGAATACCGTCACTAGGTGCAATGACATTATCCTTGGGTGAAGAAGGTATATAACCTCATCAATATCCATCACATAAGGTGTACTGATGGAATGAAAGAGGTACCATATAAAAAGAATAGGGATCCATCGCCAAGGATTGTTTTACTCTGTTAAATTATTGCACAGACGTGTTGCCAAATAATGCTATGCCCATTTCTTAATCTCCAAAATTAATGCATCGCCAATGTTGTAAACACTATTGGATAAAAAAAAGCAGTATTTAATTTTTCATATTTGACATGTGATGTATATACCCTACTTCACTGTATAATCATATATTGAATTCCGGCTTTGTTAGCCAAGGCTTGTAATCTTGTTACAGATCAGAGAACGGTCCCAATGAGAAAATGCTCTGAAACTAATATTTTTGGATCTTAGTCCATTTTAATTTCCTTATTTCCTTACTGTTCTCTGGGAAATGGTTCTTTGTAAGTACAGTTAAAAAGAAAACTAAAAAAGAAAAGCTTGGTTTTGATAACAATTAAAAATATTGATGATTTGTCAGATATCTGATTGATTATGCATACAATCAAGATCTGTATGATTGATTACATATCCAATCAAGTATTCGTACTAGATGTACAAGTACACAAGGCATGTAGCTGTTCCCTTGCTGTTTCAGATAAACCCATGTAATCTGCAACCATGAGAAAGACTACAACACCTGAACACACCATATACCATCCTCTTTTACGGATGATATAATCAAAAGATACCAGAAATTCTATGAGCATATTCCAAAGCGCCTAAGTTCGAACATACTTGTGCATGCCAGATACCATTCTCTTTTATGGATGATATTATCTAAAGATACCAGAAATTGCTATGAGCATATTCCAAAGTACTTAAGTTATGACATACCTTCCTTTTCAAATGAATTACTCGGAAGGAATGAATTTCAAATTAAAAGAGCAAAAAAAATCAGAGGTCAGAGAACAACATTCTCAAGAAATTTCTTACAGGAAAAGTAGAACTTAATGTGGCACTACAACCACACTCAATCAAACACCATAAGTGGGAACACCAAAATGGCTTGAACACAAAAACTTAACCATGATGACAAAAACCACTTTGTTAGTGATTTGTGCTGAAATTGCTATTCAAGCATCTCTGACCAAAACCACAATAAAAATCATATTGTGCTCTGAATAAGTAGACATTTACAAAGAGAAACAATTGTTTTTTCAACAAGCAAAGCTTGAGTTTAAATTCCTCAGACTGTGACACTAAACTTCACAGCTGAACTCATCTTGACATGTCATCCTCCATTGAATCACCAAATAAATCATCATCATCGTCATCAAAGAGTGCGTTAGATTTGGAACTTTGGGACTTGGCAATTTCCTTGTTGCTTTCTGAGTTACTTGAATCAATCCCAGACGTGCCATTTGGAAGAACTTCTACCGTCACATTTGAAGTGACTTGTTCTGAATTGGCAACTCTTCCTTTTGATGTATTTGCCCAGGAAGCACCAACCTGACCAGCAAAGGAGTCCCCATAAAGGTCTTCATAAAACCCACCTTTTGCGGGGGACTTGACTTTGTTCAAACATTGTTGCAACCTTGATGTGACCCCTTTTGGTGTATCAGCCTCATCCTTTTGCATTACATGGTCCTGACCTTTAGGTATGACTGTAACCTGCACAAGGGACTCATATTTTCCAACAAGACTACCTTCCTTTACACCAATGGGCCCAGGCTCAGTGCTAACATCTGCACCATCGGATATTCCTACAACCTCTACTAACTCTCCACCATGTTGATCTCTAAAAGCCACTCTTACTCTCCGTTGTCTCTTAGCAGCTCTTTCAACTTGTGATTCAGATTCTTTGCTGCATGTAGAACCCATGCCTGCTTCTCTGCTCGGCTTTTGTAAGGCATCTGTTCTGCTTGCCCCTAGACGGTTAAGAAGAGTGTTATATGCCACAACTGCTTCTTCATCTGAAGGATCTGGGGGAGAAGGTAGGGTGAATTCTGCAGGCAACTGTTGCACAGGAAGAAGAGCAGCAGTATTTTTCCTCAAGATATAACTTCTTGAAGAAGCAGCAAACCGTAGAGACTGACCTATTTCAAGTTCAACGGGATTGTCCTTTGTCACACGCTCATTTGCAACAAACGTGCCATGCACTGAGCCCAGATCAATAACATAAATGCTGCACATATAACCAATAGATCCATTACAAATACTAGCTTGGAATTAATCCAGAAGATTTTGAATAGCAAAAGTTGGCCTACACTAACTGAATAAGATTTAACTATAGAAGATCATAGTGACTCGGGAGGGAGAATAAAAATATTTATTTATGCAGGTTTAAAAAATGAACGGAAACAGACATTATCACTGGATAGTTCAAAAACCATCCATCATAGTAAAAAGCTTTCAACCAAATATAGTGCTGCTCCTTAATTGCAGTCTCAGACAATGTAAAAATGACGAAATTAGATGGCTAGTGAGTAGCCAAATTGTGTATTGAGATGCAAACCTGCCATTTTTATGTTGCACAACAACTGCATGTTGTCGAGAAATGGATGGATGATCAAGCACAAAATCACAAACAGCAACCTGTCTCCCAAATATGTGCCTCCTCTTGTCCAAATTGATCTGGTCTAAAACCTCACCATCCTTCATCACTTCTAAACGATAGACACCTGGCCTAGGCTCCACAGCCCAGTCTGGTGGCTGCCAATTTGATTGTCCGCCCCCTATTGCAGTCGATTGAGTACTTGGTACTGCTGCTGGAGCTGGTTCTGGTGCAGCAGGCCGAGCAAACCCATGATACTGTACCTGTGGTTGAGTCACCTGTGATTGAAATGATCGGGGTATGGATTGCTGCTGCTGCTGTGGAGGTTGCTTAGTAATTGGATTAGCATTGACAGAAAATGGCTCTAAGGATTGTGCTTTCTTGAATCTATCCAGACCAGATCGGTTAAACATTTTGAAAACCAATCTGACAATCCTGTCTTCTATGTTTAAGAGCTTTAACACCAATTAAATTAAAATAATTGCTCTGATGACACACTGTGCTTCGCTCTCTCCTTCAAAACCTGAGTTCATCTATGACATGAATCTTAGCTTCAGCTTTCATTATTCTTGTCTCAAATACAAAAACATACAAAGTGATCCTTCAGCCTACTCTCATTTTCAACATTTGCAATGCACAGTGAACAATGTTGCCCAAAACTAAATGAAAAACTCTTTGATAAGCATATCAATCTGTAGTAGCCCACATGCTAGGGAACCCAGTTCACATACAGCTAGAATCTAACCATCCTGAAATGCAGAATTCAGAATCATTACTATCCAGATAAACATAAGCATGAAATTTAAAACAACAAACAGATTTGACTTCTGATTAATTAGCTATATGACTTATTGTCTGTTGTAAGAGATCTAAATGAATGCCAGGAATTTTTCCATGCAAAAAAATTGAAACCCTAACCACCTAATCTGCAAGTTATCAGTTGAAATTAGCCTTTGACAGAAAATACTGGCAGTGGCATAACTAGCACCTCCAAAATAAACACCATATTAAAAAGATCCATAGATTTTACAGATAAATGCTCTAATTCAAACTCTAGCCAGCACTAAAAACCTACTACCTCTACAAAATTCCAAAAGATATATAGTGAAGAAAACAGGTTTTACAAAATATTTAGTCATGTCCTCATATCTTATTTACAAAGTGCCTACTGGACAGTTCTCGTGAGTTATTTTCAGGACTGTCCAAAATAACCCTGTTTTGTTTTTCACTGTAGCACTTATTGTGGCACTGTTGCAAGCAGAGCTCTCTTTCAGGTATGATCCCAATAAAATTTCTTTTTTAAGAGAACTTTGTAGTTGCAACTTGTTGGAGGAAACTGACAATGCAAACCTAAAAATAAGCTCCATACGATGTCACTTCATCATGAATTCCAACTCTGATATTTAATCATGAAGTCGCCACCAAAAACATTCCTGGAAAGTACAGTGTTCAGCTATTATTTACATATAAGGGAAAAAAATGGTTTTGCAAATACACAGATTTTTGAGATGTTGTCGCCCATACAATTAGGGAGAGAGAGAGAGAGAGAGAGAGAGAGAGAGAGAGAGAGAGAGATTTAACATGTTTTAGGCCAACTTGGTTGATGGGACCTGTCGTAGTGTATACTAATATTCTTAATGGTTGTTTAAGTTTTAAAATAGTTATCCAAGTTTATTTTTCTAGGGTTTGACAGCAAACAAACTGTGTAGTTGTGCCTGATATGATCCCTGAAAAGCAAAAGGTACAGTTAATATCTACAAAAAGGGAAAAAGAACAAAAGAATTTTGTGCCTCCAAAGACTATAGAGATGTGCTGACCTCTGCAGCTAAAAAATAAGCATTCTCTCACCAAAATAAAAAGGCACAAACATCTTAAGGTATTAAATTTATAATTCTTAGGTCGATAATATTTTTCACAAAGCAATAATAAGTTAATAACATGTCAGAGGGTGAAAAATATAAACTAAATATCCACAAATAAAATACTAAAAGGTAATACACTATGGAAGCCCCTGATTACTTGCAACAAAATTATATTGGGTTGTGACAATCCCACATTGATAGTAACTCTGAGCTACAAAATACTTATAAGGTGCACCCTCATCCAAAAGATTGGTCAATGAGGAAAGAAGCTAGAGGGTGAGAAGCTTTAAAATTCATCATTCCTCCCCCTGCTAATAAATGCTTAAGAGGTAGCCAACTTAAGGCAGGAATCTTCAAATCTCCTAGCTACAATCACCAACATTTACTCCCCAAACAATCCAATGGACAAGAGAGAGTGCTGACATTCCATTCATGAAGATGCCATCCTCACAATCTTGAAAAATGGATTCTTGGAGAAGACTTAAACAATATCCTTGATCAGAATGAGAAGGGAGCTTACCTATCCAAGATAGAGAAAAGGGAACTATCAAAGACCTAGTAAATGCTCATGACCTATAAAATCTTAAACCAAAAATGGTATCTACTCTTTGGCCTTAAAAATGAGCAGGACTCGCCTCGATTGTAGCAAGACTAGATAGATTTTTTTATCTCAAATAGGCTTTTGGAGACTTTCCATATTACCTTGTCATGCTCCATCTTGACAATAAATACTTTAATAATTAGAGTATTTATTGTCGAGGCGGGGGCTTGACATTCCATAAGGAATTTGTTTATCTAAAACACTATCCATTATCATCATTGTCCTTAGGAATAGACTGGATTTCTAAAAACCTTTTCTCTCTTTTGCATTTTATTTGAAATCATTCTTAGAATAAGTTTAAAAGAGCATCAATCATTATTGCAAAATCTGATGCCATTGAAAATCTTGAGGTCAAGCATTTGCTAAAGTTTTCCTTAGGAAAGAATTGATAAAATCTTGAACAATTGTGTAAGTCCCTTTGTGCAAACAGCAAATCACATCGTTTTTCACTGAGTTTATCCCTTGCATCGTCAAAACCTGAAAATAGGAACCTTGGGGTAACCCTAATTGATCATATCTTTGGCATTTCAGGATTCCTTATTCAAGAGAGGATAGAATACTTAGCGTATTTTATTCTCTGTTGGAGAGACTCACAAAACACCAGCCAACAATTACCTCTGAGCCAAGGGAGAAACCATGCAAAATACTACCATTTTCTGAAACAATGAGCAATCGTTATTGCTATCTCCATTAGATTGTCCAAGAACAAGTGAGAGTCACATATTCAACTCCATGCTCCTCAAGATCTCCTCAACAAACAACTCAAGCCTATACTCACGGAAGCCTATACAAGTGATGAAAAACCTTCATTCCAAGACTCCTATTTATAGACAAACGAGCAACAAGCAAAGAAACCTTATTACTTTTCTTGCCACCATTATTTAATCCCCAAGAACGCACCTAAGTTTGCAACCAAGACAAATGACAACACATTCTCCGAGGCACCAAAATTGTTCCCTCCAATTCTAGCACCCAAGTTTGACTTGCACACATGACCCAAGCATTAAATCAAAATGTTCTTTACAATATTAAATGAATTTTTGCAATTATCCCCAGTCATTAAATGCATATTCCTAGAATGAGCCCAATAAACAAGTGCTCACTAATCCATGACCCCCAAGTATTAAATGCAATTGCAACATTACACAACAATCCAATAGGAGGATATTAAGCTCTTCCAAAGTATGATACCCCACATCAACATAGACTACAACTTTACAAAATATCCAATATTTCTATGCAACATGTAAACACCTTATCCCAACAAAAAACTCTACAGCACTAAAATCTTGATGCTATCAGTAATCTAAAAAAATCAAATAAACGATGGATTGAATGAGTACAAGACATCACAAATCATTGGTGATGTGAATGGTGTTTACCACCAATCCAATTTCCCTTAGGGGTCCTTTTCATACTTGTTAATTAAGACTAATTGAGGCATTTATTTTTTGTGTCTCAATTCACAAGAATAACACAAATCATGATCTTATGTTGTCCTATGTCTCACCCTTGCTTATATATAGATGGGTTCCTCATTGTAAAGCAATGTAATCATTATTGAATATTTGCATCCTTTAATAAGATAGAATTATTCTCTCATTTTTGGGTCTCCCTATGCTTTCATTGAAGCTCCTTGATCTTGTGTGGCTATCTCCATAGACAATATTAGAGATTATGGGATTGTTTCTTGTTACTCTGATCTAAATTGCAAATCTTGTATTTTCTTGAAAAGTTGAGTATGTTTTTCTCTAGCATTCAATGATAACTAGAGAATTACAATGATAGAAATACCATATTTATGGCTATATATTGCAGGTTGCTTTGAAAGCTTGATGGAGCAAATCTAATCACACCACTGACTTCAAAGAATTTGAGAAAGTAAGTTTTGCCTTTTCTTGCATCCAGTTTGGACAATGCAAGCCAAATCTGCAAGGATTTTAAATTGAGAGGTGTATGCCAAAGCAAACAAGTACTTGATACTTCAGAGCACTTTGGTCAAATATGATCCTACCATGACATTTAAAAGGCCCAAAAACTCATAAGATCTATCAAATCATTGAAATCTGAGCACTTTTCCTTGGGCCATAAGGGAATTTTTTTTTCTCTCTATCATTCATTTGGTTGTACAATTCGTACTATAAAATTTGTAAGTTGTTGCAAGCACTTTACAATCAGCATCTACAAAGAATATTTCTATCTACATTGCTATTTGCATTAGCATTGCATGTTTTCTACATCATAGTACATTTTCAAGAAAGTTGCCACAATTTGATTTGTTGCTAAGTATTACCTATGTCACTTTTATATGAGAATTGTGCACTACTCATGCCGGCACTATGCCAACAAGGGCCTCATAGATGACATTACAAGTCCACAATGCTAGAGGGCTAAAGCCTCTACTCATCTACAAACAGCCTTTATATGCTAGCCATTGGCCTACTTTAGAGGGTAGGCCAACCTCGTGTCACACCCAAGTGAGGTGATCACCACTTAGCCACTTAGCCAGAAACTATCCATTGCCATTGTCTCCTCCACTCACTAGACACAAAATCACCACCTCATGAGCATCCACTACCACTCCACTCACATGGCCCAATCCAACCACTACCCGAATCCACCACCAAAGCTTCACCCAACTAGTGACACCACCATCCTACCACCAAAATAGTGATAATCCATAAAGGGTCAAACTACTTTTTGAATCCATAAAGGGACAATTGTTTTGAGGCCTAAATTTCACACATGGAGCCCATTTTTATCCTTCGTATAGGCATTGAAAAGGTATTTTTGATCTCTTTGCAACCATCCATTTGGCTTTTCCAGACTTTACGCCAAGTACCTATTATTTCAAATTAAAGTCAATTTTTGAACTTTGACTTGTATTTTGGAAAAGTTGCATATAAGTGGCTATTTTTCATGCTAGGTGAGGGGGAGGTGGGGTTACATGGGGGTTACACTAGTGTTTTCTCTTTTCTACACTTCTTTCTACATCATGGATCAAAGTTTAATTCCTCTTCTTACACCATACACTATTATGAGTGGAAATCAAAAATGGAGATCCACCTTAGACAACTAGGATTATACTGAATCACTATGGATATGAAAGGTGAATCTATACATTGTAGAAAAATCAAAGTGATATAATAGGTGTCACGAAGCTTATGGAACATTATGCATGTCAATTTCCCCTAAAATTCTCTTTCACATTGGCCAATCAAACCTAGACTACATTGGAGGGTGGGTTTGGGCAAAAGGATACTTTGAGAGGTTATCAATTGGTGAGAGCTCATTACTTTGAATTCTACTAATGTTAAAACCATCAAAGACTTCTTCATCAAGCTCAAATCGCTGAGATTGCAATTAAAACACTGTGGTGCTGAGAAATAGGAGTCATGATTGATTCTTTCCATCCTTGCAAAACTTGGTATTTATTATTCACGTTTTGTTTCTACATTTCATACTGTAGACACCTAAAAGTTGCACAATGAGTTAAGTGAATTTTATTCATTTAATTATCCCTAATTCTTCCAATTAATTAAATTAAGATTTAATTAATATCCCTATTCTTCTAATTGACCTTTTAATCAAATTAAAGATTTGATTAAATCTCCTTCTTCTAGCCTAACCTATTAATTAAACTAAGGTTTGATTAAGTACCCTTAGCCATTTGATTGAATTAATCTTATTTATTTAATTAAAATCCCTTCTCATTTAATTAAAAATCCCCTTTGAAAATAAATAAATCATTATTTATTTGTGAATAGTCCCCCCACTTGCAAAATCCTACATTCTCCTAATCATTCTTCTAGAAGCCTTCTAATCCCATCCTAATCATGTCTAATCTCCTAATCATGTCACATCCCTAAATTTGGAGGAGTCATTTCCCTAAAAATGGGGAAAGTCTTCAAAATGTGTGGAAGACTCTACCTTCTCCAACAATTTAACTTGTTGAGTCTTCCAAAAATGTAGGGAGTCATTTCCCTAAAAATGGGGAAAGTCTTCAAAATGTGTGGAAGACTCTACCTTCTCCAACAAGTTAACTTGTTGAGTCTTCCAAACATGTAGGGAGTCATTTCCCTAAAAATGGGGAAAGTCTTCAAAATGTGTGGAAGACTCTACCTTCTCCAACAAGTTAACTTGTTGAGTCTTCCAAACATGTAAGGCTCTTTCAAAATCACTAGAGGTTTTCCTCTTTGGACAAGCTAACCTTCCAAAGCCTTCCCAAAGGCATTTAATGCCTCTTACAAGCCCATACCTCTTGGCCATGATGGTTCTCCCTTAAACCATTTTCCCATGTTGCACAAGAGTTTACCTCTTGGGTAATAGCATGCCTCCCTGGTTAATGACATTATCCAATGATGTCACTCCTTGAGGTTGTCCCTAATTGCTTGTTTAGCATCCTCTCAAGCACTCTCAAGGTGACATTTGTCAACTTGGGATTGGATTGAATCTATCCCATGGATTGATAACTTTAAATCCTAGCCCTTGTTGAGATTACTCAATCTCAACCATCCATTTCTCTATTTTCCCTATAAATAGAGCCCATTCCTTCTTCAATTCATCCAATCCTCTTGTGCATCCAAATTATAGTCATTTTGCAGATTAAGAAGCTCAATCAAGTCATCTTCAAGCATCCAAGCATTAGCATCATAGCATTTTAGCTTTATTTAGCATGTTTTAGGACATCATCTAGCTTAATTGCATATCTTTTCATAGCATCTTATCTTCATCTAGCTTAAATACACCATCTTAACTTTCAATTTGGAATCAACAAAGGTTCATATCATCTTCATCATCTTGAGCATTTAGTCTTGCATCGTAGCTTGCATCGTTCATCTTCATCTTCGTCTTTTAGCAATCACTAGAATCCTAGTTGCATCCATTTCGATTCTAGTAGCATTTTCCATATAACTCGTTCTCTAGGTTGTCATCTTGAGGATCAAGTGCTCTTCCAAGTGAGGGCCACCTTGACTCTTAGAGATCTTTAGAGATAGAGGACAATGAGGCCATTTTAGAGTTTTTAATCTATTCATGTGTTTTGATTTCTAACATCTAATGCAATGCTTCATTGGTGTGTTTGAAGCGTTTTCCCTCTTGTAGGTGGAAGACCACATTTCTAGCATACACATACTACTAAGGATGGTCTTTGAATTGCATGGAATATGCCTTCACTTGAAGCTTTTGCTACCTCATATCGAGGTAGCAAGCAAAGCTCAAACAAACGTGTACTCTTAAGTCTACAAATTCAAATGCTCTTATTGCTAATAAAGGCACAAAAAAACAAAAGGTTTCAAATAACAAGGAAAAGAAACATAAAATGGGGCAAAAAGAATAATTAGTAGGACAAGGAATGAAAATCCAAAGCAACCCCTAAGTCCCCCTCCTCTTCCAAAGGGGAATCGTCTACGGAAAAATTACAACGTGCATACTACAAAAAAATTGGGCATCACGAAAACATCAATGTTATGCAAAAGCATAACATCAAATTTCCTTCCACTATGTCAACAAGTTCATCTTCTTCATCATCTTCATAGTCAACAAACATGAAGACTAAGGCGCTTGTCTCAGTTGCAGATTTTGATTTCGGAAGATGTATCCATGATTCTAGAGCTTCACATCATATGGCTTCATCACATAGTATGTTTTCTTAATTCAATATCTGTTCTACACCAAATATCTTGATGGGCAATGGCACACATATGCCTATTTGTGGGAGAGGATCTATTGACATGGGTAAGGGATCCTTCAAGATGTACTTTGTGTTCCTTTGTTGTCAACTTGTCTCCTTTGTATCTATTAGATTACAAATACTAGAGCACGGAAGATTGTTAAATCAAATCAGATTACAAATTAAGATATTATATATATAAGTTGTGTTATCCTTGATGCTTCCAATTAGATAATTGTGATTGTAATTAGATTGAGTGCCAAATGTCTTAGTTTTTGAAGGACTATTCTAAAATCCTAGACCTGAAGGTTTCAATGCAATTTTTCCCAAGACTTTTGGGATGGCATTAAATTGGATCTCTTAGAGAGGGTAGGGGATACAAACAACCACTCCAAACTCCATGGGGTGTCATTTCCTCCTACTGGACACTTATTCCAAAGGAGCCACAGGCTGGAAGCATAGACAGCTAAAGACCTATCTCACTTTGTAAGACCTCCTAAAAAGTAATAATTAACAAGTTAATTTCAAAGATGCCAAAAAAAATATTGCCCAATCTAATTTCAGAAGAACAGACAGGATTTTTGCACATAGGCACCTCTCATAAGGAATCATCCTCTCCCAAGAGGCAATTCATTTGAGCACAAGGGAAAGAACTTAATCATGCTCAAATTGCTGATGACACCATTCTCTTTGGAAGAGCTACCCCACATATTGCTAGGAGGTTTGCAAGAGTCTTTAAAGAGTTCACAATGCTACTGAATAGTCATATTTTGTTCTTTTACTTCTCTCATCCATATTTTGTTCATTTACTTCTCTCATCCTAACAACCGTGAGGGTGCTAACATATCAAGAATTCTGGATTATAATGAGGGAAATGAGAAGACATTCACCTATTTGGGGATTTAAATTTCTTTAACAGGCCCAAATCTCTACATTAGAATAAGCTGAGCTGTAAAATGAAAGCCCAAATCAACAGTTGCCCAGAACTTGACTAATTCTTCCTGCTAAGATGCTTCTAATCTGCCCTCCATATATACCAAATTTGGTATTATTAGTGCCCCTAAAGAAGTCATTTAGAAACTCAAATAGCCATTGAGAAAATTTCTCTGTGGGGGAAGCAAGCAGGACAAAAAGAAGAATTTCTGAGTTTTATTTAATTAAATAGAAGCATCTAAAAGGAACCAAAAGCAGTGAGGTCTGAGCCTGAGAACTCCACACAACCATCAGAAAGCTTTGGGAGCAAAACTTGTATGGAGAATGATCTACTAGCCTGACAGGTGGTGAGCAAAATTCTGTGTCAAACGTATCATTCCAGCTTAGAAGAAAACCATCTCAGTTTCCTTCTGTCATCAAAAAATCCCAAATAGGGGGACCCTTATGCTAATCTCTTTATATCCCACCATCTTTCTTGGCTACCTGGAAATAGGGCTAGATTCAAATTCTAGAGCACAAAATCATGGAAAATGCAAACCTGGAGAGGCCTAGCCCTTTATACCCTCTAGCAGAGTATTAAAGGGATGGGATCATCCCACTCTTCCAAAACGGAGGCACATTTGACATATTAGCGCCATCCCCAAAGTGGAGTTTTCCTATTGGCTTCTCTTAGAAAACCAAAAATTGACATTTGGCAATCTTCAAAAGAGAAAATTTATTGGTCCTAACAAATGTGCTCTATGTTTCAAATAGAAAGAAATTTGAGATCACTTGTTAATTAAATGTAGCTAATGGAAAGAAGCATTGGAAGCAGCACTTATCCAAGGTTTCTACTCAAACTCATTCCAAAGAGTGATCAAAATGCACCACACTCCACAGCCTTCATGATGCTCATAAAGAAGCCACCTTGGTCACTTCAGTTTGATCTCTACTCCTGCGATACATATTTTGGAGTGTACGGAAAGCAAAGAACCATCAAATCTTCAAGAAAAACAGCCATGAACACCCTTGCTCTACTTAGAGACTTGGCCCAGCATTGTCCTGAGGTGAGAAGACATTCCGAAAAATCCAATGCGAACCCCCCATCTATCCAATATGACAGCAACATTCTTTACTTTGATGGAGCACTTAAGTCTAACCCAGGAGTTGCAATGGGTGGTGGCATCCTCCTATTCAATGGAAATTTAATCTTCAAATTTGTTGCAGGTTTGGGAAAAGCCTCAAACAAATTTGCAAAGTCCCAAGCATTAAAACTTGGCACGGATCTTGCAGCAGCAGAAGGAGTACATCAGCTCCAAGTCGATGGAGAATCTGAGTTAATATTAATAATCAATGCAGTTAAACTATCTGATAACAAAAGAGCTTTTCTACAGCATATGGTTAAGCTTATAACTGTATTAGCAAAAAATTTACTTTTATAGCTTTACATTACATCCCAAGAAAAAATAGCAGCATTGCAGATAATTTGGTTAATCAAAGTACAGATCTCCCAGCTGGAACACTCCTCAAAAGGCACAGTCAACCATGCTCTTAGTGTTTTCTTGGTTTCATATGCTCCCTCTCCTTTTGCAGAGTGTTGGTTTCAGATTGATGTTTGTAATTGTGCAGCTGATATTTAGCTGCTGCAGACATGTTTTCCATTCTCCGACTGTTGGTGTGTGTTCCAGCAGTGTATATAGTGTGATATGTTATTCTGGTGTGTCCTGGTGCAGCTTGTTAAAGCCCGACTGGCTGCCCAATCTCTTTATTTTGTCCGTCATTGTATGTTTCAGAAGATGCACTGGCAATCCTCTTGAAACTATCCGGTGTTCTTGAAGGAACGTAAACTGCAAAATGCTGTGTGGATCTGTAACGAGCAGCAGTGTCAACCGTTGTATTTTTTTAATGATACCCAATAAAGGTAATTATTTTTTTAAAAACAAAAGCTTAGAGGTAAGTGCTTTGTGGGACTCCTTGGCTCGTGATTATTAATTTATTAGCCAATGTCTCGTGCATTCAAAGGTCAACGAGAAATGCCTACTCATAGTAATGGTCATCATGATGGTTCCTTGAAGTTGAGTATATCAATGTAATGAAAATTCCACCAAAAGAAAGTTAAAACTAAACATTTAACATGTTTACAGCAAAATTGGTTTGTTACAATAGGACCTGCCATACTGTATCTGCTTCTTAAATGATTGTTCCTATCAGTGTTAAATTTAGAAGATATTATCCAGACTCTTTTTAATTGTCTTAATTCAGATTCACATAATAGGCCATGACTATGAATATGCATTTTGAACCTAAAGGCTAATATCATTATATCATGGGCAAGTCAAAGAAACCTCGTTTGATCTTGCTTCTCTTTTCAGCCAGCCTATTAGACTCCCCTTTTAGAAAAAGACTTTCAATTTACCCTTCTATTCCTTATGTATGATTGACTATTATTAGACAACTTTGGCCCATTGGGAAGATTACCTGCTTAAAGAATTTTTATTCAGATCATTTCTTCGAAAGGTCCATCATTCATGAATGAGATATAACTCACAAAAACCCATCTCGAAGGAGCTTCAATAGTCCACATGATACTTAGTGCATCGGGTTGCTGTAAAGGGTGAAAATTGCGCTTGTTGTATCAGGCTGCTTGGAGGGGTGAAGAACTCCGAGTGAAACTAGCAAAATGAAACTTCACATAGCTTCACTAACACATAAATTGAGACCTTCTGCAAGTTCACCCATCCCAGTACTAATCTAGCCCACATGTACTTAGTCTTTTAGTTTTCCCACTTGAACAAATTCTGTAACTCTTAGTTTTTGTACCTCAAAGGAGTCATCCTTCATGAGTTGATTCATGAAAACCCATCCCTACGGAATTTGAATTGTCCACATGGCACTTATTGCATCAGGTAATACTCACAGAGGTGAAGTTATGGGATTACTGATATATAGCGTTACATATCTTCACTTACCCACAAATTAAGACCTCCCTGAGATTCATCTATCCCGCACAATCCTCATCCCAGTATTAATCCAGCCCAACTCCGCCTTGAAGTTTTCCCCACTATCAAACCTGGGAACATGTCTTGAAGAAATTTGGTACCTCTTAGATTTTGAAGTCGCGACCAAACCTTGCCAATCCACGTAAACCAAGAGTTACATTTATCTATTTGTCAAATAGCTGATTTTAATTCTCTCTTTATTTGCTAGACGATTAATCCTAGTGCCAGTTGAGTTTCAGAAAAAAATTTCCAATTTTATTGTGGTGTACCTATGTGCCCGCTGCCGTGGTTGTACTGCTTTTTCCCCCTGGTAAAAGGATAAAACTCAGGACCAGTCAATACATAGAATTCATTGGTGGGTATAAATGGAGAAGTCGAGTAACTCTGTTTCTGTATTGCACAAACCCTAATATTAGGGTTTTTGTTATAACCCTCTTACGTTCTATATACATAGTCAATCAAAACACGAAGAAAGAAAATTTGGACATCGGATAAAAACTACATAAACGAGATATTCAGAAAAATACAGTAGCGAAGAGTACCTGAAACAGACGCCGATTTAGATTTTTATCCTTCCTCTGTAAAACTGCCATGTAATAAAACAAAAAACTAAAACTGACCGTGTGTTCCGTAGGGCTAAAATGGTGATCTATTTTGTCTACAGGGGAGTGTTTTCAATCGGAAAAAATAAAGAGCAGATGCAAAGAAGTGGGAAGAAGCATAGTTAGTGAGGAATCAATGGTGGCAATGATTTATTATTACTTCTACTGTTATTACTACTATTATTATTGTTGTTGTTGGATTCACAGATGGGAAATTTCTTCGCTAGGTCTGTTTTGTTTTGCGGCTGTCGTCTCTTTAATTAGGGATGATCAAAAAAAATTTAGGGATGAACTATTTTGTTTTAGATTGAATTCAAATAATTTTTCCAAATTGCTAATATGCTTGAAATTTCCAATGCTTAGATTCATAAATGGTTAATGTTTAGATAGTATCCATGGTATTTTTTATTTAATTTTAGTGAAATATTTATTGTGAGGATTTATGTTTTTTCTTAATTGTTTTTTTTTTTTTTTTTTGGAAAGACTCTTGGTTAGTTTTGAATAAATTGTTTGTGGATAATATGTCTTAATTTTTTGGGATAAGAAAATGCAAAGTTTCATAAAGATTAAAACTATCAAATTTATAGATGTCAAGATTGTTTTTGGTAAGTGTATGTTTAGATAAATTTTGTATAATAGGATATTTGAACTAACACCATCTAGGTGCTTATAACTTGGACTTTGCTATTAAATCAAGTGTGATTTTAATGTGTGTGGATATATATATATATATATATATATATATTGAATTCATCAGTGATAATTATTTGTAATGTAAATGAATTAATTTCAAAATATAAAAAAATTAATACAATTGATTGCAAATTAAATTGAATAGTTCATTTTATTTTTTTTAAATATTAAAACATTTATTTAAGAGATTGATTACATTAAGTACATTCATTGTTGCCCATTGAGATGTCTTCTTTGTTGTTGATGTTGATCTCTTGAAAATGGTTTTGTCATTCATTGGAGTCAATCTTTGCAAAATAAAATTTACAGAGAGTCAAATCTATGTATTGATTATAATTGAAGTTTTGTTTTAAAAATTATTTGAAGAAAATATAGTTCAATTTCATCGTGTCTCCTTGTAGATGGGTTTGTTTTCCTTGGAGTAGATCTCTGCAAAACAAAAAATTGAGAAAGTGAAATTCATGCATCGTGAATTTAAGAAAGTGTGCTCGGGAGATTAGACTTAGAGTTGTGTACCTTGATTTTTAGAGGGATAGTTGTTGTAGTCGAGCTTCCTCTTTTTTTCTTAGAATTGTGTATCGATAGTTTTGCACTTTAGAGTACCACTCAAAGAAGAATGTTGGTTGAATGCGAAGGTCATTTAATGATTTGACTCTGCATATAATTACAAATGTCAATCCTTGTATTTCCATTTTGCCAATATTGATTATTGCTTTTTATAGTGTTGGGTCTTGGGATTTGTGTATGGTAATAGTGTTAGGATTAAGGTGTCGTCTACCTTGTAAATATTATGAAACGGTTCCAACATCCTTTGGAAGTGTCCTAAGGCACCTAGGATTTATTGGAAAAATAATTTGTAATGCATTCCTAAGGGGTGATGGATTCCACTAGCATCAATTAAAGTGGGTTGTGAACACCATTATTCAATATCGTTTTGCCCACTTATGGATGTCTAGAATAAGATATTTAATGACTTAAAAAGGTGGAAAAAGAGTGACCTTTGGGATTCTCCAAGTCGAAGCATGGAAGAGGCAACAAGTCTCTCTTGGTTTTGGTCATTTATTACATCTAATGCAATGTCTATCTTGCAAATCTAGGAGTCCATTTTGGAGAGAAGATATTGGAAGCTAAATCAATGTCTTTTCGAGTTTCGTGGAGGCATTCCAAGGGTTGTGGTTGTGAGGAATGAAGAGTCTTCTTTGGGAATCTTTATTGGTGGTTTTCGAACTCTTGTCATTTTATAAATATAACCTTTTAGGTATATAACTAAGCAAAAAAGTTGGTTGTAATTTTCTCTACAACAACAAAGGACAGATGGGAGGCATAAGGAGGTTGTTTGCATGTGCATAGATGTAGCTGTGGTGGAAGAAAAGAGAATAATTAAAGTGATTGTATTGTAAGCACTTTTATTATTGTTAATACAAGTTTGTCCTCTTTTCTTGGTGGATTTTTTTCCCTCGAGGGTGTCTCCATGTAAATCATATGTTATGTGGGGATGTTATGTTGTTGATTTATGCCTTGTTGTTGTTATCTTGTGTTGATGTTAATCATTATTTATTGTTGTTATAAGTTCACATAAGATAGGTTTATTAAGCATGGTTAACAAGTTGTTTTTTCAGCATCATAAAAAAGAAGGATCTAATCATGGGTTTTCCACAATTAAGGCAGCTTAATTTTTAGATTTGCATATGAGTTTCAAATCTCCATTTTGTTGCTATCCAAGCCTTGAATTTCATCCTTTGATAAATTTATTGGATAGAGATTGACCTTAACAATCTTTATTATTGAACTTATTTATTTCTTAACATTTGGTATCGGAGTTGAAGGTCACCGGTTCAAGTTATTCCCATGAAAAGCTTGTGGGAATCATTTAGAAGGAATTAAAGGTTGTTGAAACACTTATGGGGTTGCAATGTATTTTTTTGTGAGTTAACTTTGTTTGGCAAATTTGTGAGATTGGAAACCATGGATGTTATTAATGTAAACTACATTGGACATTTAAAGCTCATGTTTATGAATCTTCATGGAGTTGGTTATGCTTATGGATCTTCACAGAGTTTGATAATATGTATGCGTAGACACCTAAAATTGTCCTGTCTAATTAAATAAATATTTTTATTTATTTAATTACTTTAGCTTAGTTCTTTTATTAATTAAATAAATCTTTATTTATTTAATTAATTCATTTGTCTTCTTCTAAGCCTTTTCTCATTTAAATGAATACATTTATTTATTTAAATTTGTGAGATTTTGCCAAGATCAAGAGTTCAATGAAATGTACAAAATAGAGACACAACATAGGACAAGAATAAACTATATTCTCATCAATAGAAAATGATCAATAATATCAATTACATACAATGTAGATGAGCCTGCTTATATAGACAAGGCTAGGGATATGTGAGCACACAAACATGACATGTGGCTCAATAAGAAACAAGGGTAGGTAGGAAATAGGTGTGGGTAGGTAGGAGAAATAATATAATAGTCCACATGAGGTGGATCACCAACTGAATGTGGAGTGTAACAACAAGATCAACACCATAAAAGGTGGAATTTCTCCTACACACACTATCCCAATGTGGCACAAACACCCAAGTGTCTCATACCCAAACTACTATGAAATGCATTTCCTAAGTAAACTTAAGTAAGTGTAATAATATCCAAGATGAATAATTATTTACACCAACAAAATTGTCCTTTCCTAAATTAAATAAATACTTTTATTTATTTAATTGATCCCACTTCTTCTATTAATTAAATAAATCTTTATTTATTTAATTAATTCATTAACCTTTTCTACCCATGACACATGTCATTCATCTTTTAATTCCTACACTACTTACCCTTTTATTATTTTCTTATTTCTTCTACCTACCCTCTAATCCTAACCGACCATTTATCTTTTACACCTCTTAATCTTATCCCTCCATTTATTATAGTGTCTTCTATATAAGGAGATTCTTCCTTCATTATCAACCCTAATCAGCTATTCTACCCAACTAAGCTTTTGAACTTTCATATGCGATCAAGCCTACTTGCAACCACATTTCCGTTCTTTGTTGAGCTCTTGTGCACACATAAAATCTGAGAGCAAATATATCAAGCAAGATCAATGGAGATAGGAAGAATGGAGATCCAAACCCTATTGGACATGTGATGGTATAATCTTTGTGATTTCATTTGATTTGCATTGTCTTAGGTAATCTTCATATGTTATGGTGGATCTTTGTTGTTGTTAGGCTACGGTTTTGTGGTTGAATTCATTTAGTCTTTCAATATTGTTATTTCATTTTCACCATAAACATTTTGGCACGCCCGATGGGACATGGATTTGTGTTAGATTTATGTTTCTTGCGGGTATTTCTAACCCTATATTGTTGTTTTGTAAAAGAATTTGGAGAATAACCTTGTGCATCTAGGGTTTTGGACATAAAACCAAGATCTTGGAGAGATTTGATCCGATCTCACAAATGGATTGGAAATTTTGCACCAAAAATGTTTTTGGTAGGTTGAAGATAGTATCAACAGCTCTCAAACCAAAATTCAAATCTATTGGAGCATATTTTAATTTTCTATGATTTTTTATGAATTTTCATAAAAAAATTATTTTGAGAGCAAATGAGCAATTTTTTTGGATTTTATTATATTTTTGGAAAGATCTCTGATTTATACACATGATCTGTTCTTTGTGATTTTAATTTTGATGCAAAATATTTCCTAAAAAATTGGATTTTTAAAAATTAGGGTTTTTCATTATTTTGATCAGAGCTCACAAACTGGTTTGAATTTTGACATCAAATTTTTTTTGCAGGTCAACAACAATATCATAAATTCTCAATAAAAAAATAGATTTTTTGGATCATATGTGAATTTTCTATGATTTTTTTATGCATTTTCATAAAAAATTAATTTTGAGATAAAATTAGCGAATTTTTTGGATTTTGTTACATATTTAAAAATCTCTCAGAATTATACATAGTATCTGTTCTTTGTGATTTTAAATTTGATACAAAATCATTCCTAAAAAATTAGATATTTGAAAATTAGGGTTTTGCATTATTTTGCTCATATCTCACAAACAGCGTGGAAATTTTGCAGGAACTTTTTTATGAAGGTTTGAAAGACTATCATGAGTTTCCAGTAAAAATTTCAGATTTTTAGGATCAATTTTGCATTTTCTATGATTTTTTTATGATTTTTCATTAAAAAATTAATTTTTGGAGCAAATTAGCAATTTTTTTGGATTTTCTTACATTTATGGAAATATCTTGAAATTTTATAGGTAGTATGTTTTTTTATGATGCAAAATATCTCATGGAAAATCAGATCTTTGAATCTATCAAAAAAACGCATTGTCGAAGGCCCCTTTTCACAAAGTCTTTTGGATCTAAAATTTACCTAACTTGCGTGCTTGCAAGAGGGGTATTATTACAAACTATTAACAAATCTTTGTTGCAGGATCTTGACAAGGGTTTTATTTTTATCTTTATTGTGTGTCTTATTTTCATAGATTACCAAACACTTCAATTGGTGCACTAAAATTGAACTAGTGTCTTTTGTGTCTTGAGCAATAAGCTCTTTTTGTTTAATCTCTAGAGGGCCTGTCTCCTCGTGTGGTCATTAGGACTACTAGTGAGGAGAGAACAACTCAAGTGGTAGTGAAGAAAACCCACCTCTTCTGAACCACTATAAATAACTGTATCCATGGTGAAAGCCATGGGTAACATGTGCTAATTAGTTCATACTGACACTATGTCTCCCCATAAACCTGTTTGATCAGTTGTAGGGCGTAACCCCTACCGGCTAGGAGCCTTTTGTATTTACAGAGCTGAAAGTGTCGCATGTATGGCCACACGAGCGGATGCCCTTACTAGCACCTTTTTGTTTTAGAAAGCCAAAATCCTTCTAGTTGTTGGGGCAAGAGGTTGGACCTCTGGAGCGGCCCACACACATATGATTCTTAGTAGAGATACAAAGTTCACCACGAGGAGTTTTCGTGGGGACTGATGCTTGGTTGCCCCAGAGAAGTGAGTGTCGAGGGTGGGGTCAAGCATCTAAGTATCCGCTCTGAATAGCGTAGCCTTGGGGGAAACCCCACGTGGGATCAACAACTATTGTCTTGCCCAACCATAACAATTGTGCTTGTCTTCTTTTGAACATTCAAACATTCAAGACCAAACATCATAACATTGTGTCTTTTGTGTCTTCAAGTGTATGCAAAACATTTTTACATCAAACAACACACTTTTCTTTGAGTCATTTTGAGTCTAAACACTTGCAAACATTGAGTCCTTGTCAATATTATGTCCTCTTGTCACAAAAAATAGTCAAAAATTCAGATTTGGTCACAAAAACAACTTCACAAATTGGAAAAATTTACAGTTCAACAAACAAGAGCAATCAGTTTCAGAATTCTTTTGCTTCCTAAGTTATTTCTTTAGATTTTCATCTAGAATTTAGCCTATTTCTGGGTCTCACAAAGTCCATCATTGCTTCACATCTTGCATTACATTCACATTTGTCTAAACTTGAGTCAAAAGGTCACTTGCTTGTCCTCATCTTGCTTTGTCAACACAATACATACAACAACATTTTGCTAAGTGGTCCCTCATCAAGGTCTCTCACCTTTGGGTCTCATTTGGTCTTACTTAGAATCAAGGTCAACTTACCTCATCAAGAGAAACTATCATCTCTTTGGAAGCCACACCTACTCTACTACATACATACTTGGTCTTACACTTTGGACATTGCAAGTACACTTCAGATTCATTTACATTCCATCCAACTCCTGGTCGTCCATACTCTTTTCCATTTTCATCTAGTCTCACACATCTTGGTCAAGACCTAGCTCATGGTTTAAACCCGTTCCCAAAAACCTAGGAGAGAAACTAAAGAGGCTCACGAGTCCGCAAACATGAGTGTCTATGAGTATGACAGTGATGTCTTTTTCAATTCTAATCAGACTACATTACCGGACATGGATGCCTATAGAAACATTCCAAATGTTGAGAACATGGACACTACAAACAACAATGATACACACAATGACAATATGGACAACTTTTCCATACATTCAATAGAAGTGGAAGACTCCATTGTGGATCCTCGTTTTAGTCGATTGGTTGAGAAAATAATGAGGAGAGATAGACAATATTTTCTACAAGTAATGGCACAAAGTGGAGCCAATATTCCTCTTGATTTTGACATGTCTCAAATAATAGAAAATCAACCTTTGCAACAACCTCACCTCAACATGGATCAAAGGAGGCCTAATAGTGGAGGCAATAGAGGACTACATATGGTGCCTGAATCACCATCATCTTTGTTTCAAAAACCTAAGGTCCCACATACACATGGTCAAGCATATGATACTCACCTTCGCAAACCATTATGGAAGTCTTATGCAAAAAAATATACTCAATCACATGACAATGCTAAGAACCAACCACCAAATCAATTGGACATCCAAAGGCATGATCAAAATTTGGACACAAGGAAACCCCGCGTCAAATTTGGGGGCAACACACTAGAACAAATTTATGACATGCCTATAGAGTATGGTATACATGGACAAAACATATATTCCATTCCTCATCATGACTCTATGCTAAGCGGTCCATATACGCAGCATCATTTTAGACCTCCTCCATATGAACATGTATATGATCAATATCATCCATATATGCAACATGCTCCTCCTCCACCTGGTAGTTCAGGCATGGGATATGATCCAAGAAGTCGATCTCCACCTAAGAACAATTTGGAACAACAAATAAAGGATTTACAAAAGAAAATGGAGGACATAAATACACCAAAGCCAACTTACACAATGAGAGACATATGTCCCTGTCCTTTTCCTACACATTTCATGACACCTAAGTTTGATAAGTATAGAGGAAAAGGGGATCCTAAGGCACATATAAGACAGTTTTTCACAACTTGCATTGAGGTAGCACCAGAAGAGACATATTTGATGAGATTATTCCCATAGAGCTTAGGTGATCAAGCTATGGAATGGTTCTCCCAACTCCCACCTGGAATTAAGTCATGGGGTGATTTAGTAGAGGCTTTTATCCAACATTTCTCATACAACATAGAGACATATATATCAGTCACCACTCTGTGCAACACCAAGCAAAAGGATGAAGAATCTTTTTCATCATTTTTACAAAGATGGAGAAATCTAGCCAGCAAATGCTCTTGTGAAATTCCACAAAAACAAATGGTAGAGATGTTCACCCAGAATGTCCGCATAGAAATTGGTTATGATCTAAGGAAAGCTTGCTTGTCCACTTTCAAGGATGTCATTGAAAAAGGCTTAGCAACAGAGAAGGTCCTACATGAACAAGGAGTAATTAAGACAAGCCAGGATTTTGGAACAAGAACAATAACACAATTAATGATGGTGTTGTTGATGTTAATAAAGTGCGACCCAAAATCATTTTTTCTGGATCAAGTTCTACAAATAACCAAGTGAATATTCAAACAACTGCAAAACCACGAAGGAAATACACCCCATTGGGAGAACCACTCGAATCAGCTTTCAGGAAGCTAGTGGCAAACAAGATAATAACAATTTCTGACAATCCTCCATACGAACCAAAGGTCAAACCAAATTGGTGGAATGATGATGAGTATTGTGAATTTCACAAGAGCAAAGGACATAAAACAGGAAACTGTCATCGCTTGAAGAACATCATACAAGATCTTATTGATAGAGGTGACATTGAGATCGAAGGACTTTCATCCAATCAAGAACATGACATGTTTAAGGAGTCATTCCCTAAACATGACAAGGGAAAATCCAAAGCCACAGAGGAGCAAACCAACTACACCAGAGCATCCTATAACTATGATTCAACTATTAATCACATTTCGATGGACAATTGTGTCTATACCATTATCATAAAGGACAAAAAGCCTGAAATTTCTACCCAAATAGCCAAAGTTGTCCTAAAAGGCATTGGACCTTCTTTTGAATCTACCTCTGAATGTAATATCACAACTCGATGAGGTAAGGTCACTTTTCAAGGTGCTTTAGCTAAAACCACCGCTTCCTCATCAACTAAACCTGAGTATGACCTAGTAGAACGGTTAGGGAAGACACTCGTGCTTATCTCCATCCTTGAGCTTTTACACATATCCGCCGCACATAAAGTCGTCCTTGATAAAACTTTGAGAGAAACTTTTGTCCCCACTAATCTGAACATGGACCAGTTTCAAGCCATGGTGGGATACCTTTCCATTCCACATTCTCTTACATTCACTGAAGCCGATGATGCATCCATAACCCAGCCTCGTAATGCACCTCTACATATCAAAGCCTTTCTCCATAAAAACCGAATAAAATGAGTCTTGATAGATGGAGGAGAAGGTCTCAACATTTGTACATTGAATACTCTTAAGCAATTGGGATATTTTGAAAGGGTTATGAATTCTACACATGCAATCACCATTAAGGCATATGATGATGAAGAGCGCTCATCCGAGGGCACAATCACCTTACCTCTCAAAGTAGGGATAGTTACGAAGGATGTGGTTTGTCAAGTCCTTGATCTAGATCTCACATAAAACATACTCTTGGGATGCCCATGGATTCATGAAATGAGAGTTATTCCCTCAACATATCATCGATGTATCAAGTTTCCTCATAATGGAGTTGAAGTAACCATCAAAGTTGATCCAAATCCATTCATACATTGCAACAACCTATGGTCAAGATCATAAATAACAATCCCAGTCAACAAAGAAGTTGTTCCTTCATCAACATATGTGGATCCAGAATCCTTAGAAGCTTCTACATCAAAGCGAACAGAGATCAAAGAAAAGTTCAAGGTTAAAGACCTGGGATGTGGTGAGTATATCTTTCATGTTGATCAACTCCCACTATCTCCTAACACATTCAGTCGACAAGAACAACCTACAAATAATTTGCAATGCCAAGGAATTGGGTGTGAACCACCTAGTTTTGTGGCTACTAAGTCTGAATGCAAATCTCCTCTAGTGGTGCAAGCATCTCTTGATATCAATAGTCCTAAGAGTGGTTCCAACGAAGAATCTATTGAGCATATCGCCAGCCCTTTTGAGAACTTACATAGCTTTACCATATCATCCTCTCATCCCATTTCCACTCCTCTCCTAGAATTGGATAAAACAAGAATCAGAAAAGCCCTTACTCATTGGGGATGAAAAATTAAGCTTTGAAAAGAAAACTCTAAAAGTAAAAAATAAAGAGAAGTCCTTTAGTTCAAATCAAAATCAAAAGCTATTGGACTTTGAAAAAATCAAAGTCGAGGACCAAAATCCTATGAAAGAAAAAGAGCAAGAGATGATCTCCCCTAATATCAAAATAACTGGGGGCAAAAGTTATAGAATTTTAAGTCATAAAGCATACTTGTTGATCCTAAGTCTCCATCATGTCATGCTACTTTCACTTCTTTTCGCAATCATAAGACTTTATCACTCATCCACTTGTTTTGCACATTCTTTCCCTTTTGGCGATACATCATGAACCTTTAATGTAACTTCCTTGAAGGACTTTGTTATCGGGGATGCCCAAACTTCTTTAGGTCACACGCATACGGGCCTGTGTAGTCCACACGCTAGTAATTATATCTCAGTTCATTCATCAAGGAAAATAGTCACTCGAGCTACATATCATTCAGTCAAGGAACAATGCAACTACAATCATAAGGTAAAGCCTCGCACATTTGAGGTGGGTGACTTAATTCTAAGAGAAAATCCTAAGAATCAACAAGACAAACAGAAGAAGGACAAGTTCGAACCAAATTGGCTTGGTCCTTACATCATTACAACAGCCTATGGATCCGATACATATCAGCTCTCAACTCGAGAGGGAGAACCTTTGGAAGATCCTATCAATAGCATGCACCTTCGCAAGTTTTACACATAGCTCTTCAGAATATCCTAAATTCAAAAATACAAAAAAATAAAAAAATCAAAAATACAAAAAAAAATCATAAACATAAAAAATCGTTACTTGGCGAAAACCTGGCAAATAGGCACCTTCTGACACAAAAAAAATGAAAAATGAAAAAAGTAAAGAAAAACATTTCATCCAACAGTGAAAACCACTTCGGTGGCGCCTTGGGCAAGTACCATGGTGAAAACCGGGTCACTGGCGCCATGCGTAGAGACACTGCTCCTCCCTCCTTCAGGATTCAATTTCATCCTTTCACTTTACACACACTCACAACCTCTTCACCCATAATAAAGTTTACACATTCCCATCATGGCTTGTTATTGATCTACCCAAGATTGGTTAGCCATTCATAATAATCCCTCCTTTTCACCCCTTTCCATCCATAATAAATTAGCTCCTATCTGTGGCTAAGGCGAATCCTAAGTCTAGTGATGGGTGTGGAACTAAGAGCATCACACTTTTCGAGGAGTACAGTTTCTTCCACTTTTCTTTTGTCTATCCACACACAATCCATAATAAAGCAACACTTGCATCACGAATCCGCAATAAAGTATCAGTTTCATGGATTCAATCAGTTTTAGATGAGACGCAAGCAACAGTGGGCTTCAACAAATCAAATCTTTCAAAAGACTCAGACAACATTATGGTTTAGTGCTATCTATCCTTTTGTGAAAGTAAACATTGTGACCACAATCAAATCGACTTATACAAGTGACAAGAGACACTAAACTTGAGGACTGCAGTGGATGTTGGTGTCGATTCTTTGTTTTCTTTTGATTTCATCTTTTGGTGACATGTCTTTTAGCTTTTTCGGGATGTCTTTGACTAGAGATTCTATCTCCAAGATGTCTTTTACTAGAAAGACGAGGATGGGGTATCGTCACCTATTTTTCTTTGTTGTCTGTGGATTGTCTCTTAGTAATGCTTTGACTTGTCCAAGGATATGAGGACATAGTGAGTCTAGTATGAACTGGGGCATTCTTTGTTTGCGACTATCTGATCTCCATGCAAACGGGTACAATGACTTTTAGGGACGAACATATATCTGGATTGTCATAACCTATTTTTCCATAATAAATCTCAATGATAATAATAGCACAAGAAGCTCTTTCACTTCCATACCTTCTATCTTCCATCCCCCTTTCTTGATTGACCTCCATCGTCCTTCTTGAGTCCGTGTAGCCTGCTATCATATGACTGAGTATAATGACATGCCAAAAAATATTTGCATTTCATGTAGTTTGCACCTGCATTACCACATTTTAGCATTTCATACATACATATAGATATCACAATTACATCACATCCTGCACACAACACATGTTAGCACATTTTACATTCTCATCCTGTAAATAGTTATTTGCATTATCATATTCATCTACATTTCATACATTCACATTTGCATTTGCATAACGTATTAAAACATAAAAAAGAACAAAAATATTGCATTTCATCATGTACATATTTGCATCCATATATATATATATATATATATATATATATATATATATAAGTGTCATGATACAATGATGTCAAAATCATATGGCTACAATCACCCGAAGGTGTCATCATACAAAATGGTACAAAACTGATACATAGGGAGCCCTCTAAGGCTATGATGAACTCCCTCCCTCGGAGCCAGCTGGCCTCGATGGAGTCTGAGCCTGGAAGGACCCGCCCCAAGATCATCTCTCCTATCCCCTCTATCTGGTGGTGGTGGAGGACCCATAACCCCACCGCTAGACGCTTGTCTCCTGTCTCTACCTCCAATGGTCGTCGCAGTCCATGATGGTCTACGGAAGCTCCTAGCCCGCTGACCTAATGGCACCACTCCGTAATATAGGTCTCTCTAGTAGCCTATCTCCTCCCCTGCCCGCAAAACATAGGTGTATCCGTCCCCTGTGTCCTCTGATGCCTGCCTCCCTGCCCTCAGTGTTGTCTCAGCCTCTATATAGCGTTGAATAGCCTAATCCCTCTCTCGCTCATTGTCCCTCAGCTGTCTCTTGAGCTTAGTTGTCTCCCTCTCCAGATCCTGGATCTCATCTACCTGTCCCTGGCAGATCTCCCTCAAGGATAGTAGCTCATCCTCCTCCTCTCCCTCCTCACCCTGTCCTTGTGGCTACTCTTGTGGCTGCTCCTATCCCTGTCCCCGTCCCTATCCTGTCTAGGAGCCTGTACCTGTCTGGGAACTTGTGTTGTTGGCACCTGTAACGATAAATCCACCTCTACCCCTCACTACATGCATCTGTCTCTCCTCTAAGCCACCCTCCTCTCTACCACTGCACTTTGCCTCTGTCGTCGACCTCTGCCTCCACCATCTCCACTATCATCTCCACCATCTCCACCGTCTCCCTCTATCGCCTCCTCTGGATCCATCAGTCGTGGAAACATATTCTCTCCCCAATATGCAGTGTACTCTGCATCCATCCCTGCATCCTCCACATCTGCCCATATGTCCCAAGGCATGGGAAGCATCTCCTACAACTGTGTCACAGCCTGACCATACAACAATAATGGCCCCAAATGCACTCGATCCCTCATTGTTCGTGCATACATCCCTGAACCCCGTGGCATCCGATGTATCCTGTCGAACTGCCTGCATACCATGTCTATCAACTGCCTCTCAATCACATATGGTGTCCTCCCTATCAGATACCTTCTCTTGAATGCATATGGCATCTCCACTACATCATCCTCCCACTCCTCACAGTCTAAGTACAACCTCTATACCACACTGTCTATCTCATCGATAACCCTGCGCCAATACTTTAACCTCCCAATCTGTGGCTGATAAGTAATCATACCATACTGATGCACATAGCTATGCCATGTCCTCTACCCCTGAAGTGTATCGGACGTGTAACCGACAGATGCTCATATGCCCATACCTATAGCAATGTCACTCTGCACCCCAATCCCGTTGATCCATGATATACAAACTGATGCAACTCATAATACACGTGTGCCAACAGACACGACCCCCATGCAAACCTGGTGTGCTCAATCATCAATGTCTCCAGAGTCCTCCCCCATCCCACAACCAACCCTTGTGTCGCCCTGTCCGGACATAGGAACCCACTTATCACTCCTGCTAGCACTGCTGATAGAACCAATCCTGTAGTTGTCATGGTGTCCCATGCCACATGTCCAACCCTCATCTCCAGACCTGGATCCTGAAACACTCATCTTAGTGCATCTCGATCTCCCTCTCGATCGTAAGGAACTAACTCCCCAATGATCAGTATCTATAGTATCCTGTACACATCATCTAAGGTGAGTGTCATCTCACCCATCGACAAATGAAATGTGCGAGTCTCTAAGTGCCATCTCTTAGTTAATGCAGTCAACAATCCCATGTTCACCTGAAACTCAAGCACATACATAATGTATCGCAGTCCCATAGCCTCTATTGTTGCTTTATCCTCAAGTGTTAGCTTTGGTCATAAACTCTGAGTCAAAGGGAATCTCTCCCGTGACTCCAGCATCGGTAGGTCCTCCTGCAGTGAAGCAAATCAACTGTGTCAATCCTAGTGGCATTCCCTATTCATCATAAAGTGTTGCTTTTTGTCCTAGTACTTATATCTATCATATGACACTCTATCCTAGTAGTACTCCCTGTTCATCACAAATTGCTGCTTTTTATCATAGTGGTACTCCCTGTTCATCACAAAGTGTTGCTTTGATCCTATCTTTTAGGACACCTACTTTAGTGTATCCTCTTGAGTAGTTTCCTGATTGACAATGTATGTTCTATCATAGAATTATCAATTTCAGCCTAACCTAATTGGCAACGTATGTTCTATCACATAATTGTCAATTTTTTTGGTACTCCCTATTCATCACAAAGTGCCTCGATCTATCCTATTCTAGGGCTCTACTTGAGTGTATCCTCTTGAGTAGTTTCTTGATTGGCAACGTATGTTCTATCATAGAATTGTCAATCCTAGCCCTATTTGCTACCCTAGTCTTCCCTAGAGGACTTGCTTGAGTGTATCCTCTCAGCAGCTTGTCCAATCGACAATGTATATTTATCAAAAAACTGTTAATTTGGCCTTGAAGACATAAACGTGCATTCATGACGCAAACGCACCTGGCACCAACGCAGACGCGCCTAGCCTACCCAACCGCGCCTGGCACCAATGAGAGGCACCTTACCATTTTTACCCCACTTGACATTTTTCTAGACCTACCTAGAGCACATTTATTACATTACCTGACATTGATTTATGACAACAATTAATGCAACAAAGTACAAGGAGGTTCTGCGGTACTCACCGACTCTCCTGCATCTGTTGGCCTCTGATATCAGCGAATGCGATCGAATCTATGCACCAATGCCATCAATGTTGACTATTGACTTCTCTTTGCTCTCTCTGCACTCTGATCTCTTAGGTGTGTGGATGAAAATGAGGATGTTTTCCCTCCTATTCTATCTTATAGACTACCCTAGCCCTAGTCTCCCGTGTCAGTTCCAGACATTTTCATCCAATCTCTCGAGGGGGCATATCATTCCCATCTTGGGGCAACTTTGTATCTGTTCGTCTTATCTTCTTTGAAACAACGCGACAAGCTGCATTGTATCAAAGGTTTTGTTCCTTTACCTTGTGCTCATGTGTAGAGAGAAGGTGTTTGTGTTGGATGAGTATTGGTGTCCTAGTCGCATGGAGATACATCAACTATTTGGACTATGAAATGGAGTGCTTATTATGATGTTGAGAGGGTTTCACCAAGCAAATCCACTAAATTACCCAATTAACACGACTACATTGAAAGAGCAGTGAACTCAATAGATCTAGCCTCAATCCAACTGAGGGAAGGGTTGATATTCTAATTGGATTCATTGGTTATTACAAGTTATCCTTTTTCTTAGTTGAATTTGGAATGCAATTGTGAAATTAGAGTAAACGTATGAATAGTTGAAGTAAATTGTTGAAAACAGACTGCTACAAATGTCCCATAGAGCTACAAACTGAGATTTGGGATAAAGAATATGTTTAGAACCTATTCTTAGAAGTTCAACCTAATTTTTTAGGGCCAAGTAGCGTGCAGTGTGCAAAGATCCACCTTGGTCCTTCGAATTTTTCGCTGTCGAAAGTTGAACCTATTTGTCATTATTGATACTATCAGAATTCCTGAGTACAACTCCTGCACCTATTTCCTACACACACAAAGAAAGGTAAATATGTTGGGAATAGGGGTTTTCCTTAGGTCAAACCCCAATTTTGGAATTAACCATGAAATTGAATTGATAAATGCAATGAAAAGACTAATAAAATACTTTCTTTTTGAGGGAAAGGTTGAAATGCTTGAAACAATAGTGAATACCTTGATGAATTTTTTCTTGACCTTCACACAAAGGTTTTAGAGTTTCAAGTAGGATGTCTTCATAAAACATTGATTAACGATGCCATCTTCAACACTTGAACTTGACTTCACTTCTATAATGCTTAATGAATGATTGATTGCTTGCTCACTTGAATTGAATTTCGCCAAAGTGTAATTGAGATTTTAATTTTGATTAGGTGATTAATTAGGTTTCAAATGAGAGGGGTAGACCTACTTTTATACTTGACTGCTTGAAAACAAATTAAATTTTTGGAGTAGGTTGACATAAGATCAAATTTCCTGCTCAAATAAAATGACAATTGCAGGGCCAAAAAAATGGGTCTTGATTAGGAGGACCAGGGTGCCTAATGCCCTGGTCTTGAAAAACCAGGACTCAACAAGAGGGGAGAAGAATCTAAATGATGAAAAAGTAAGATTGATAGAGGGTGTGAGCAGAATCATTATAGTAATCAAGCATCAGAAGACAGAACACCAAAGTGAGGCCTAGGTGAGGACAAAATTGTAAGTGAGTACAATTTAAGCTATTATATTTAGCCCCAACTTTAGTGCGAATATGAGACTAAGCATACTCATGGTAGAGTATAAAGTTGCATTATAAACTTTCACCAAGATATCAAATAGACAAGAAGCATTAAGCACCCAGGGAATAAAGGATCTTATTACTCTAACATTGAGATAAAAGGGACGACATAAGAAAGGAGAAGAAATAAAACATGGTTGTACTATCCTAGTAAGATTCGCTTATTATGAGTCAGTCATGAAAAAGAAAAAGACCTAATTACAAAGCAAAAGGATTAGTTTGCAAAGTAACTTAAGTATCAAAAACATGTCATGGTATGTGCAAAAAGTGTAACATTGAGCGGAGTGTATGCCCCCATGTTAGAGCGACTACAAACACCTTCTCAAGATAAATTACTTTAAGGTACCATGCATCCAAAAGAAGATTCCCCCAAGAAAGGACAAATCAAAGGATAATGGTCACAAAAAATGTAGGAAAAAGCACATAAGGAATCCACTGACTCTGGGCTCAATATGCTCTTATGATAAATAATATATATGAAGAATATGTGTATTGAATTGATCTCATCCCCCAAAGGTAGTGGAACTACAAACACAATGGAAGAAGAGCACGAGTGTATTTTTGAGTCAACATGGAGGAGACCAAAAAGGAGGTTTTGATGCTTTGCATCATCCCCAAGTAGACAACACAAGGCACAACATATAGAAGAAAGGAGATGCAAATAGAAGAATGTCACAACAAATTTGGTTTCCTTATTACCTTGCACCAATGGAGTAACAAGGATCATCTAAAGCGAACCCAACATGACGCAAAAAAATGTCAAGTTTCACATCACGGGGGAAGCACATTACGAACAAGCAAACACACAAAAGAGAATCACGACATGAATGAGGTTACTCAAGCAAATCATCTGCCTCCCAATCTTGTTGAACACCATTTAGGGATGGTGGACAAGATGCAAGAGGAGCCACTTCAAGCACAACAAATGGAGCTACTACAAGTTCCAAACAAAGACAATTCTCTAATGATGAGTCACTTTATTTGTCATTAGGAGCTAGGGTTAATGCTTTTGAAAAATGTAAAGATAAATCATGATTGACATCAAGAAGCTCATACATATCATCAAAAACATTGGAATCAACGTTGTTAGCATGAACAACACCATCATCCATAACATCATCTAGATTAACAAAAATAAGATCTCTAATGCAAAAAGAACTTGAACCTTCATTTTTCTAAGCATTTTTAATTGGTGATTTGAGTTGAACTTCCTCCCTAGGGTTAGGAGAAGGCTAGACAAATGGCATCAAGTCAACATTTGGTGTCTTCAAGGAGGAAATAGTTTGGGAAGCAAGCTCGTGAGCCTCGGCATGATGTTTTTGTTGACGTTCTCTTGCACAATGGTTACTTTTAGTTTTAGTCGAGGGTTGCGAACATTGAGGATCAATAGACACAGGCTTCTTTTTTTCCCTCAAAAGGTGGGTGGGGGGGGGGGGGGGAACGAAAGAAACCCCATTAGGTTGAGACATAGAAGATGCCAAGCATTTGTTTTTAAGGTGTAGGAGGCAACATTGAGGCATATATTGGAGGAACATAAGGGGTAGGTACCAGGTCCATTATGACGAGGACGAATATCAATAGGTATAGGGTCTCTAAGCTTACTTAAGGACATTATCATCTCATCTTTCCACTTTTAGTAATATAAAATTTAAAAGATATCAATTTGAGGCTTAAGAGGTTCGAATTGTTTGTGCCAAAACTAATCAAGAGTGAAATTAATACTCTTCATTGTGGGTTGATAAAGGCTATGATTAATTGTTATGATAGTGTCATTGTCGGGGAATTTCAAACATTTATGAATTGTAGAAAGAATAAATTTCATGAAAGAGAGTCAAGGATGTCCCAACATCACACGAAATTGATTCTATGTAGGAATAATAGCAAAGGTGACATCTAAGCACTTAGTACCAACGTACCAACCTAGGAAGAGTAATAGAACCAATAGTAGGGCAAGAGAAACCATCATACACCTTGACCACAACATCGGATTTATCATATTTAACTTGATGCAATTGTAAAATATAAAAATGTTCTTTGGTAATCACATTTACCATACACACTGGATCAATGAGCACCCCCTTGCGAGATTTTTTATTTGATCTTCACAATAATATGTAATGGTCCATCGGGTGCAACAATAGTCTCACTAGGATCAAAAGTAATGCATAGGTCCTTTGGAGGTGTAGGCTTGTCAACAAGGTTCATGACATTATTAGATTCCATACCAAGGTTGTTAGGAGAAAAAACAAGAGATTCAGAGTCAACAACATTGGTATAATGAGAAGGCAATGAATTGTAAAAATTTGGAGGTTTTGATTAAGAGGAGCTACAAGCTTGTTTCCTTTGTCATTCACACCAACTAAAGATACAGTGTTATTATCAATGAAGTCTTGAAATTTATTTCTCAACATGTAACATTTCTCGGTATCATGGCTAGGTTGATGGTGTTGTTGACAAAAGGCTTTAGGATCATGGTAGGGTGGCAGTGGTTTACAAGTGTCAATCGGCTTGATGGGAGGAAGTTTCAACACATTAGCATTTATCAACCCTTACATTACTATGTAAAGACTTAGAAAGAGGAGTTAATTCTTTTCTAAATTATTTGGATAAGGGGGGCACACTTGATGCCATAGTTTCCACTTGAGTGTTGATGTTGTCATTTATCTTGATGTAACCTATGTTGGGTTTAAGCTTAACAAATGATTGTTGAGCACCCTCGTTCTTATCAACCAGAGCCATTAAAAATAATAATTCAAATTGACTCACTTAAAGTTGATAATTATGAAGTATTGCACATGATTGCATAAAGAAAATAAGCTCAAAAAATAGAAGCTTATCTCTAATGCCTTTTTTAAATTTAGCAATAAAATTTCTTTGACCATTATGATCAATAACTTGATAAGTAATTTGAGAATGAAAATGTTTATATCTACCAATAAAATTAGTCACTTTTTCTTAGCAAGTTGATTAATTTGTCATATTAATGAAGTAATTAATAAAGGTGCATTAATGAACTAATTAATGAACTATTCTTGCGAGTTGATTAATTACTCGCATGAACGGATTAATCATAGACCTTAATCTAGCATATTCTAACCCTTCTCTATAGTTTGAGTGTGAAACTATACTTGGGGAAGCAGGGTGGGCCCCTACTATTCCAAGGGCCCTACTATTATGATTATAAGGGGCGGAAACTATGGGAAAGGGAAATAAATTATTTTGAAATTGTTGAATGAAAGAATTAGCCAATTCTTGGAAAGAGGTAATAAAATAAGGAGACAAAGAACAATACCACTACAAAGATTTATCTCTAAAGGTTCTAGTAAACAATTTAGTCATAAAGTCTTTCGTCATGAGCCAAATCACTACACAAAGTTTGAAATGTCTTCACATGATTCAAGGGGTCACATTTTCCATTATACAAATCCTATTAAGGGACTTTCATATGTTTAGGGGGAACCACATGAACAATATCATCAGATAGTGGGCTTGCTACATAAAATGTGGGGACATTGAACTTGGATTGAGCAATGGAAGCCAATTGATGTTGTAGGGTTGTAAGAGTTTGGGATAGGTTATTGATGGTTGCTTTGGTGGATGCATTGAAATTGGACGTGTTGGATTGTGATGTAGTAACATTGTTATATGTAGGTGGAGGTTGAGAATAAGGAGGTGGAACGTTGTGGTATGTTGGAAAGGGAGATGGTTGTGAAAAAAATGGAAGACTCACAAAAGGGAATATGTAAGAATATTGATTAATAGGATTATCGCCATGACTAACATGGGTAGAATTAACATTTTGCATGGAAGTAGTCATGATAGAATATGTAAATGTAGGCACATTAGGCAACGATGCAGGCATAGGAGTGGAACGATTGAATTGACTAGTGGGTTGAGAGTAACCAATGACTTCAACACAACTTTTTATTGGCACGATATTAGTGTCAACAATATGAGCAAGGCCACACAACAAATCAACACCAATTTTATCACTTTGCACCATTCTTATTAATTCTACAAGCAAAGTGATTGCCTCACTTTCTGAGTAATGTTGACTCATCCATTGTTGAAGATTTTTAAATTCACTGTAAATCTTCTCTAATTGGTCAATAGTAACCATAGTTAGAGATTCATCCACACCATGAGAAGGATGAGGATAATGGGGATAAATGATGTCATTTGTTGGATTAGAGGAAACCCTAACAATCTCATGGAACAAGTGATCCAACCGAGGCCCCATATCCTTACTGTTTAAACCTTGGGAAGCCTTAAGTCTATAGCTTATTCTCACTAGAACATTGTATGTAGGGATAATGGTAACAAAACTCATGCACAAACGAGGAATATTTGAATGCCAAAATTGAAAACTATGACTACGCAATACATTTTTTCTTATAAAAATGATTGATTAACCAAGAAATTAAACAACGTGATTTATGAATTTAAAAAATAATAATAACATGACATGTCATAATAATCAAATTTGAAAACACACTTGAAAATTATGCAACTCACAAGTTAAATTTAGAATAATAAATTAGGTTTTTTTATGAATTTAATTGTAATGTCCCCAATTTTTCAGGTTCTCTAGCAAGCTCTAGTAGCTGACACTTTGCGTTGACGTCAATTTGTTCAGATGAGTAATCTGATATTTCTGATGAGCTCAGTTGGTTTAGTGGAGTTATATGCCACTTTTCAGAGCGATTTCTGGGCTCTGGATTAGTCACCAAGAATCTTGGAGAAGCTGTCTATTTTTAATAAATCGCTAAATCAACCTCATTTGCTATTATTCGTCATCAAGATCACTTCGGTGCAATCGGAACTTGACTTCAATGTGTTCTAACAATTTTTCACAAATTTGGTGCATTAATGAGTTGTTCTAATTATTTTACTAAGGTTGCTTAAATTTAATTAAAATATTTAATTCCAACCTTAGTGTTATAACTTGTTATAACCGAGGCGAAAAGTTTTAAATCTTGGGCGCATAAAACAATGACCTTAAAGTGTCAAAATATTATTATATTATTGAAAGGGTCATTTTTCAGAGGAAAAAGGGAGTTTAAATTAATAAAGTGACTATTAAATTAAAGTACATTTATTTATAAAGTCACTTTATTTTAAAAGGTACACTTTATTCACTTAAGAAAAAAGTGATATTTTAAAAAAGAAGAATTATTTATCCCACATTCACAATGTCTTGGGAAATGAGCCCAATGAGAGCTATAAATGAAGGCATTAAATACAAATTGGGACAACTTGGGAAATGGTTCTTTTGGTATTGGTGATTTTGGAAGTTGCTTCTGGAGATTTTGGCCATTGAGGACACAATCCCTCACAACCAACAATTCCTACACTGTTGAAAGATAGAGCCTGGGAGTTTTTGTATTGGAGGAAAGGTAAAAATTAGTTAGTTTCTGCAATATAAACTTGATATGGTATTCACAAAAATATGAGGGTTTGAATTGGAAAATACTTGTTGAGTAACCCGAAGTTGATAGAAGCTACAGGAGTCGTGGTGTAGTCACTAATGAATTGTCTTAATCTGCTACAATTAGGAGTCACATAAATAATATTGGTAATTGCTTGATTCCATTTTTAAAGTCCAACTAATGGTGTTGTTGAATGTATGAATGGAAGCCATTATAATACAACATTGAAGGAAGATTGCAAGTTGGGAATGTTATTGAGAGGAGTGGATTTAGCACCGACTCGCCTTCTTACTGGGATGTTTTCAGTTAACCTATATCTATTGTTGAACTTTCATATAGGCTGCACATCTACGCATTACTTGGAATGAACATCACAGGGAAAATAGATGTAAGGAGTGCTACAGGAGTTTGGGTTTGTTAGCATCATAGTCATCCAGGAAGTTGTGTAGAGCGTTGTAGCTGAGTCGTGGTGAAAAGGGGTAGAATCGTGCCACTGTACTGCTCATCCTTGGGTGTTTTCGACAACGGATAAGAGTTAGAACTACTTCAGCCAACGAATAGTGGGTTTTTGTGTAGTATTGGAATTATATTTTTGTTGTAGTTGAATTCTTGTAATTTCCAACTTATTATTATCGATAGAGCAACATGTATTGGAGGTTATAGTTAATTTCAAAATCATTGATGGCTGGCCAGTCATGTTTTGCCTTGTTTGGTTAAGATTGCTAACATTCATGATGTATTGAAATGTTTCAAATGAACGATGTTAATCTATTACCGAATTTATATCTCTTCAGTAGCTGTCTAAATGTTTGTAATATGTTGTTAAATCAAAATACATGAACCTCCAAATACACCAAGTATCAATTAAACATCAAAACATTGCATATTAAAAATTCAGACCACAAGGAGATTGATTGGCAAAAATTTGATGAAATGCCCTTTTGACTGATTAGGGGAAATTGTAGTGTAAATGGGCAGCCTGTTACAGTGGTATCTAAGTAGGTGTACCCTGCCATCCTGAAGGGTTAATCAAAAGATGAAGTCTTACGAAGAGCTACTAGAAGATCTTTAGTACTTGCATGAGCATCCAGGTTGGTTTAGAACCATCTTTAAAAAGAAATCAGAAACTAATGAAAAGGATATCTTCAGTGTCCAAATCCAAAATGCCAGCGAAAATGAAGAAATTAAAAAGGTCACGATGAAGGATGTTCTAATAGCTTTAGAAAATAATAATGAGTTAGGAAAAAGGGTGTCTATTGCAGGAGAAAAGTTTGGACACTTATCTCTATCAAAAGATGATCTTATTAGCTCATTGGAGGAAATGATAGAGTGCTTGCAAGAGGTGGAACAGTCACCCTCTCAGCTGATCCAAAATGCAATAGTTTCGACAGTGAACTCTTTGGGAGAACATAGGTTGCTGAGACACCTGAAAAAGGAGGTAAGACAAGTTGTTCCTATTCACCTAAGTGAAATTATAAGAATTATAACTCCAGAAATTCCTTACAAAGATGATATAATGAAAGAAGTCTTACAGCTGACTATGGTGAGTCTTCATGGGTTGCATGATGACAAAGCTCCCACTTCTAATAGAAGGACAAAAAAATTAGACATTGTGGCAAGGACTAGATTTTTTTTCATTATGTTGGTCCTTCACCGTGATGAGTTGATTCTACAAATGTTTCAATGTTTTATTACTGAAATCAGGCAACATCACCCTAACAAGGTGAAGACAGATATTTTTGACATCTTGTCCATGATCCTGGATGAGAATGATATTGTTTGTGAGTAGTTTGCAGTATGATTTGCTAGACATTTGGAGAATAGAGTTGCATGTTTCAGCTACAACTTATGACTTTGCAAGAAGTTTGATTGAGTTTAAGATTGAGAAGTTCAAGGAACAACTAACTTCAAAAGAATTGGTCATGTGGGGTTTACAGGTATCTCCTCCTCTTCAGGTGAGAGACAATCCAGATGTTGATGGGAATGTTTCAGCTATGATTACACCTATTACCTTGCATGAGGATAACAATAAGGGTAATGACTGCCATACCATGGAGGAGGATTATATGGAGTTAGAGTCATTCAATATAGGTGAGGGGTTCTCAAAACTCTTCATTGGTGATGTACAAATTTTCATTGATAAAATAGTGGAAGGGAAAAACTTCCTTGAGGAGTTTACTTATGATCATATTACTGTCCAAGTACAGCTACAAGATGAGAACATGCCATCTACCAATCAATTAACTAAGTGGGAAGATGAGAGCATGGAGAAAACTAAACCCACTTGTACAAAGACACTTAATCAGGGCATTGAGGTTATTTCTTTAGGTGAAATTAGTGTTGATCTAATAAAAGAGCATAGTGTGTGCATACGAGACTTTGTAGAAGAAGAGCTACAGTCACAATCAGATGCTTCTCATAGTCTGCACAGTTTGTGGAATCAGCTGAAGGTGAATGAGGATGAGATTGTGGTAGCCTTATCCCATCATGATGATATGAACGAGTTGGTTGAAAATTACTTTTGGATGTTTTAGTTAGAGAGAAGACAAAAGGGAATTGAAGCAGAGTCTTCTCTTGGTAGCTTGTAGAAGATCAAAGAGGGTATGGGAACAATGAAGAAAAAATATTTGCATCTTCTTTAAGATCGTGATCATCTTCTCAACCCGGTCGAGATCTATTCAAATGCCTCGAGAAGGAAGGAAGAAGAAATTGATGATCTTTGCTTAGAGTTGAGCATGGCCCACTCTTCCTTACACAAAGCAGAGGATACCATTGCTAATCCATTAGTGATCCATGAGCATGATGTAAGAACCTCGGAGATCAAGCAAATCATAGAGGGAATTAAGGAAATTTGTAAGTATGAAATGACACAACAGGACTTCAATACCTTTCCTGATGATTTCAGTTTGCAGTTTGGAGAGGAGTATGTCATTGATTGATGGGCCATTACCTCCTATTTCATTGATTGATGGTTGTCCTACGTTGCTGATCAAAATTTTGTTAGGTTACACTATGAGAGTAGCAGCTATTGAATTGAATAGGAGAGATTGGAACTGCCTTTTTGGAGTTAGAGGATGGGAGAATGATGAGTTCTTACCTTCATGGGGTGGTAGAGATGCGTTTTTCTTCATTTTGGATTTGGTTTATTGGTTACATGGTGTTGTTCTGATCTATACCAACAACTTGACAAGAGTTGGAATTTGTTTTTATGCACCTAGGTTGGGTGTCATCCATATTTGTATGAAACCACTATGGGTGGAATGGATTATTGATGACTCAGACACTACTAACTTGGTCACAGACTCAAGCATCTTTAGATGGTTGAATGGCTCTCATATTATTGATGGAGTTGATCTTTTTGCATTGAGTTGTGATTCGTCTTCTGTTGTTGCTAGAACAGAGGGAATTACACATGCTCACTTTGACATTTCATTGGGGAAGTCAGAAGTGTTTCATCTTGACTGCATATTGAGATGTGTTCACCAGTTTACCTTTAGCTCACATATACAATATTTGACTATGTCACTGATGGTAGGGAACGATGATTTGAGTATGGAGATTTGGGGGCCATCCTGGTATGACATGATTTTGATGACAAGTGATGAGACTAAGTTTGGCAAGTCTCACACCCTGTTCTCACCAGCTAGTTGCTTACATAATCTAGTGTTTGAGTTTTGGTTTGATTGGATTGTAGAGGGTGAAAGAGTGATGCAGCGTCAACGTGGTGGATTTTTTCCTTGTGGAAGTGACTCATAATGTAGAAGCAATTTTATTGAAATAGGAGACCGTCACAGTTGCTGCAGGTGGATTGGATAGAAATTTTAGTTAGGACTTGGTTTTTGGTCAATTTGATGTTGTAGTTTGTGGTTTCGGTCTTGCTTACTTACTTTATTGAGTACTTCCAGTCATCTATGCAGACAGTTGTGGAGGATTTCTTGGGTATAGCTTAGTTACCTTCCATCTCTACAGGTGGGAGTATTAGACACTACAGTCATCACATGATGTCAATATACATGCCCCTAGATGGTGATTGGTTGATTGCAATGAGTTGGGTTGGTTTGTGCTCTCAAGTTCCTTTCCAAAACACTTGGCGATTAGGTGACGGTGAGGGAATCACGGTCTATGATCGGAATGTCATTTTCATGATGTATGATTTTGAGGTTGACTCTATGATTACTATTTTTTGATCGGGTAATGATTGGCGTCACTTTTGGGACATCTATTGAGATATATTGAGGGTCATCCTTTGAGGTGGAGCAAATTCCATTTCCTATTGCCTAGGATCAAGTTAGGCAATGAGGTTTCAGATACGAATCTCCTCGAGGCACCTTGGCAAGATATATTGCATGGGATAGATCTTAGTTTATTGAGGATTCTGATGATAATTTGATGATGGGAAACCAAGAGATGACATTGCAGTTTGATGATGAAGGTTTGTCAGTTTCAGAGTCCATTCCTATGGTTTTGCAATTTGATTCTTTGGGAGAGCATTTTTTGGAGGAGATGAATGAGTTTACACAATATATTTTTGCTCTTATTGTTGGAGGTTTTCGGGAGGTTTCTGATTGGGGCACCTTGCAAGATAATGCTTCCAGTAGATGGTGTTGCAAATTTGTTAGAATGATTTGGGACCCCAGGATTATTGTTATTTTTAGTTGGATTAGTCAGAAGATTGTGGGGTTGTATTGGCATTGCTTGAGGACAAGAAATCTTTGGGTGGGGCGAACTGTAATATCCCCAATTTTGCAGGTTCTCTAGCAAGCTTTAGTAGCTGATACTCTGGGTTCACGTCAGCTTGTTCAAATGAGTAATCTGATGTTTCCGATGAGATCAGTTGGTTTAGTGGAGTTATACACCACTTTTCAAAGTGATTTCTGGCCTCTGGATTAATCTCCAAGAATCTTGGAGAAGCCGTCTATTTTTAGTTGTAAAGTGGAAAATTGAACCCTAGTGACTCCCCACCTAGGAGAGAGAAAGGAAGTCACTAGGATGGTTTTCACTTGGAGGAAATTTACATTCAAAAGAGGGGCTTGAATCCACTAGATCCAAATCCAAAGATGTGAATTCCAAGTGGATTGCAAGAGTTGAAGTGTAATTTACCCTCTTTTGCAAATGGAAAAGTTAACTTGTTGACTATGTAGGAAAGAGAGATAAAATGGGTGAAATGAAGAGCTATCAGTTCGGGATAGCGTTGTAACTTTGGATTTGAGATATTTAGACTGATACAGATCTGCCCTGCAAATTTGGAGAAATGTTGTCGGGACCGTGTTGAAAGTGCACACTGTCCTCTGAAAAATCAGTGAAACGAAAAGGGTTTTTCCGCCTCTGTAAAATGGAGTCCAAATCTGAAAATACAGTTACGCACCTGCAACCTACACACAGAAAATAAGGGAAGAAGGATTGTGGATAGGGGTTTGTCTCAATCAAACCCCGATTGAGGAATCAACCTTGAAAGAAAGTAATTGCAAATGCTTGAATGTAAATAATGGAAATGTATACCTTGTAGATCTATAATTTGTTGATGATGATCGCTTTGCTTCTTGAATGGAATCACAAGTGTTGCATGAAATGGCATGTAACATGACAAAACCCTAACACACACACACATGCTTGCAAATAAATGTTGTAATGTTGCTCCAATGGATAAATGAAGAAGGGGACTTGATGGATGCTTGAAGGCTTGAATTCTTGATGAAGACCTTTTGCTTGAATTTTGCTTATTATCCTTATCTTGCTCATGTATCGTGTCTATCAAATGAGGGAATTAAATCTTCTTTTACACATGCCTAGAGGATTAATTTTCATCCACCGAAGGCAAATAAAGAGGAGTGCAATCCCCGAAGAACAAATTATGCAAAAGGGGTTGGATAGACCTATTTTAGGGCCACCTTAAGAGGTGGGGATAGGGGTACCACACCACTGTCCTAGGGGGACAGGGGCGCCACACCCCTGTCCTACCCTATCTTGGGGCTCGAACAAGGTCCTGAGACTACCTCAGGGCTCAAATAGGAAAGGTTCATGGGGTGAAAGTGTAGGAAGAGGTCTTGGTCAAGGAAAGAGATGTTGTTGCCAAGATGAGGGCCTCAAATGTGGTTAAAATTGCTAGGGTTACAATTTTATGACACTACATTTAGTCCCCACTTTAGCGAGAGTATGGCTTATGCTAATACTATCGGTAAAGTAGAAGAAGGAGAGAGATAAAGAGGAACAAAAAGCCCCCAATCTTAGGATCTTAACTCACTAAAACATATGCAAGAGCACACAAAACAAAAAAAGAGCAAGGCACACAAACAAAGCACAAAAGATACATGACAAAAACAAGATACAAGATGACAAATCTACTAGCCAAAGAGACCTTGACACTCAAATGTTTCAACAATTGATTGAAACACAAGGACCAATGCCACTACATAAACACAAGTGATCACATAAAAGAGAAAAGTTGACATCATCCATGAACCATCAATAGTAAAATATATGGGTTCATGAGAGGAAGAAGAGAGAGAACATGAATACACACTTTGGTGATCCATGAGAAAAAAGGTGAGCAACAAAGAGACCATGGACATCTCACCCCTAAAACTAGGTGATCCATGGAGAGAGGGAAATGGGAATCTAGCCCCCAAAGTCTGTTTGGGTGATCCATGTAAGGGAGGAGAGTGAGAGCATCGTTAGTTCCACACAACCTCAAGCGCATGTGTGCAAGAGAGGTTCAAAGCGCCTCATAGGAGTCTATGCCCGAGTACGCGACAACTTGTATGTATAGTACATATGTCAAGAAAGGCGTGACATCTCGCTCTAAGAGTTTGTGCTCTAGTTTCGAGAATAGTCACCCTGCATAAGAGAAAAGCGGTTTCATCTCGCTCTAAGAGTTTGTGCTCTGGTTCTGAGAATAACCCATTGTATAAGAGAAAAGAAACGTCATCTCGCTCTAAGAGTCTATGCTCTAGTTCCGAGAATGACCCACTATACAAGGGATAGGAAGTGGCAACATCTCACTCTAAGAGGTTGTGCTCTGGTTTCAATAATGACCCACTGTACAAGAAAAGTGATGACATCTTGCTCTAAGAGGCTTCCCTCTGGTTCCAAGAATATCCCACTATGCAATGCACGAGAGAAATATAGTACAAATGGGCAGTGTGGGTGCCCCCCCCTTAAGATGTCAACATAGGTTGATGTTGATATCTTAAGGAAAGTAGAACAAGGATACCTACCTTCATCACAAAGAAGATATCCGCTATGCAACAACGCCATAAATCCAAGCAAGTGAGGGAATACTCTTCAAGCTAGGATAAGATCGTTGAAAAGAGATATCTTGTTGCAAGTGTAAAGGAGATCCTTGGAGGATAATAGATCTTTGTTCAAAAGACATCTACTCCCCAAGAGGAGTTGTTTTAGACAAACATAACATCTTCTGGAATAAAGCAAAGAAGAGAGCAAGAATTAAATCCTTCCTCCTATTTGATGAAGGATGACACACTTTTAGCTCCCAAGTGGGATGGGTGATATTATTATAGATGTTCATTACCAAGTGTGAAAGAGGTTGTAGTCAAGGACTTACACCTCTTGTATAAGAGACAATCCTTGAGCTAACAACCAACAACTGCGCACAAGGAATGACTACAAGTAATAAAACTCACACCACCCACATAATAGGGTTGAGTGGATCCATAAAGAAAGAGGGAGAGAGGGATAATTTCCCCCCAAGTGTAGGGACAATGAGAAGAACTTACACAATCTTCTAGAGATAGATTAAACATAATCAAATGCATAATGTACTTGCATGCAAGAAAAGAAATTCATATATGTAAAATGCATGTCTCAAGAAGTGGTTATCTTCTAAGAGAAGAGAGAAAGAGTATCACATTTTCCCTAAGCGGGATTTATCATAAGAGTGTACATATGAAAAAATGCAGCCCCTAAAGGAAATAGTGATACATGAGATAAAAAGAAAGAGAAACGAGCGAAAATCCTTGCCCCCCAAGTGAGGAGAACAAGGAGAAACATTACACATCTTTTGATGGTGATTATTTCCAAGCGATATACCTTCCTATTGGAACAAATCCTCTCAAGGAAGGGATACGCACTTCTCAAGAGGTCATTCCATGCTAAGGGGCATATCATACTTGCAAATAACCGAAACCATAAAAGAGGTAAGTTTTCCAAGAGAATGAAAAAGATGGGAAGTGCATTACTCATTAAAGATGGCCCTCTCCAACCAAAGAGGAAAACCAAAGAACAAGTCTATGCTCACATAAGAATAAATCTATGCAAGAAAGGATATTTAATAATAAATAATTCACCAAGATGGAGATAAATGTATAGAAAGAAGAAGAAAAGTAGACTTCATGTTGCTACCCCAAAGTATTTAAAATTGAAACAACTCCACCATAAATGATGAAAATCCCCCAATTAAGTTGACTATTTATGTAATAGGGTGAGGAGAAAAATGAAGAGAAAGAAAGTGCTAAGGCATTATTTTGATGTCAAGAAAGACAGCTAGATCTATCGTGAGAGCAATTCGTGCAAGATCATATTGCTTTTGAACAAATTTCTTAAATGCATAACATTTCCCAAGAGAATGTGAATGTAAATCATGAAAAAGGCAATATTCAATTCCTTCCACTTGCCTAAGATTTTTGTTTTTATTTTGAGGAGGGAAGGGAATATTCTTATCATACTTCAATCTCCAATAAATTCTTGTAGCAAATCTTTCAGGGTTATAAATATGGTCTTGACATAGAGAAGGTTTGTTAGAAGAGGAAGATTTATCATCTGCAACTCTAATTTTGCCACTGTCTATGCCATCTTGAATAGATTTTTGAAAATCGGGGCAATCATCAGCATTATGGTCATGGGTTTGATGAAATGAACAAAAATGACGTTTTGAAAAAGACGAATTCTTGTGGGCCCTTTTGATTTGTTGTTTTTGAAGATAGTTTTTAAAGTTTTGGAGCCTAAGGAATTCATCCATAGAAAGAGGAGTATCATTTCCTAGGCCTTTTGTAGTAGTTTGTGTAGGAGGGCTTATAGGGACACAAATTCCTTGTTTAAATTTCCCAAGTCCTTGTCGTCTAAAACCTTGTTTTGTTAGTATATGAAAGCCACGACTGTAAGAATGTTGTAATTGACTAGATGGAGGAATAGGATCATGAATTAATTTGAAATCCGATGTGTAAGGGGAAAAAAAAGAATTTGTAGATGAAGGAGGAGTATCTTGTGAAACGACAATCTCTTTTCCTTTATCAAGCTTATCCTTTTTGGAAGATTGGGGATGAACATCTTCATCATCAAAAAGCTCATTTTTAGTTATTTCTGTGGGGGGAAAGGTCATGAATAAAATGCATGACATCATCCTCCCTATATATACTTTGATGTTGGAGATAAGTCTTAGGAGAATAAGGAGGATCTAAAGATGTAAGAATGGTAATGTCTTAATTTTGCCCCCCTTTATCAAGGGTACGTGTAGAAGAATAAGATGGGTCCATTTTGCTTTCCAATGTTTGCTCTCTTTTAGAAAGATCATTGGTCAAAGCATCAAGTCTCATCTCATCCACACAAGGCACCCTATGAGAGGTACAATGGTTAGGATTGCTAGGTTTGGGGTTTATAAAAGCTTTGAGGTGATTAACATAGGAAATGCATTTTGTTAATAACATTACCATAATGCAACATAAATGATACATGAAAGCTTTGAGATCTATTTGAAAAGGGAATAATTTGGAAATCCTAACAACACAATATGACCAAGTGTTATGAATGAAAAGAAGCAACATGAAATGAAAAAAACCCTTATCCGACACATGATTGTAGTAAATATATGTGAAAAACAATGTAATCATATGCGAAAGAGCAAGTAAATCCAACTTATTAATTGCCACTGAAAGTCTCTTAATTAAAATCTTAATTTGTTGGAAAAGAAGATCTAAAATTAGAACCTTTTTATGAAAATTAATTTAAAAGATGAAAGTAGTGAAATTTGAATTTGCTTTCGACCTCAAGAGGTGTTCAAATTAATAAAGTGGGCCAATTTTCTAGATTTAAGCATAAAAATACAGTCAATTCCGTCTCCCGAAATTTCAGGAAAAAAGCTAGGGACCGTGTTGAAAGTGCACACGATCCAACCAACTTTTTTTGAAATTTACAGGGATGATAGATATTATGATTTTATTGCAGAATCCAAAAAAATAGCTGATTTGGAGATGTCTAGATCGCTCAAATGAGTAGTCAAAGGTCGAAAATAGAAGGATCTTAAAAATTAGGGTTTTGTTTTTTAATCATTGATTTTTTAGAATAAAAAGACAGATTTGAATTGCAATTTTGAAATAAAAACCAGATCTGAAACAAACACTTAAAATTTTGCATTTTACAAGCTTAATTTCCTCAAAATGAAAAATTAGGGTTTTTATGCAAAGAACCTCTAAAATTTGTAATATATTAAACTTGGAAATGAAAGTTGCAATTAATCAGATCTAATGATGAGAAATCAAAATTAATGTGTAAGACATCGGGTTCACCAAAATGTAAAGTGGAAAATTCAATCCTAGTGACTCCCCACCTAGGAGAGAGAAAGGAAGTCACTAGGATGATTTTCACTTGGAGGAACTTTACATTCAAAAGAGGGGCTTGAATCCACTAGATCCAAATCCAAAGATGTGAATTCCAAGTGCATTGCAAGAGTTGAAGTGTAATTTTCCATCTTTTGCAAATGGGAAAGTTAACTTGTTGACTATGCAGGAAAGAGAGATAAAATGGGTGAAATGAGGAGCTACCGGTTCGGGATCACGTTGTAACTTCAGATTTGAGATATTTAGACTGATACGGATCTGCCTTGCAAATTTGGAGAAAAGTCGTCGAGACCATGTTGAAAGTGCTCATGATCCTCCGAAAAATCCGCAAAACGAAAAGGGTTTTTTTGCCTCTGCAAATGGAGTCCAAATCTGAAAATACAGCTGCGCACCTGCAACCTACACACAAAAAAGAAGGGAAGAAGGGTTTTGGATAGGGGTTTGCCTTAGTCACACCCCAGTTGAGGAATCAACCTTGAAAGAAAGTAATTGCAAATGCTTGAATGTAAACAATGGAAATTTATACCTTGTAGATCTGCAATTTGTTGATGATGATTGCTTTGCTTCTTAAATGGAATCACAAGTGTTGCATGAAATGGCATGTAACATGACAAAACCCTAACACACACACATGCTTGCAAATGAATGTTGTAATGTTACTCCAATTGATGAATTGATGGATGCTTGAAGGCTTGAATGCTTGATGAAGACCTTTTGCTTGAATTTCGCTTATAATCCTTATCTTGCTCATGTATCACATCTATTGAATGAGGGAATTGAATCTCCTTTTATACATTCCTAGAGGATTAATTTTCATCCACCTGTTAGTGAACGGATTTTTTCCTTTCTTCAAATTAATTAATTTCAAACTCTGTCGCCTTCTTTAAAAGACAAAAGTTCAGCTAAACAGTTGGGTAAGTGTAACATATACTACTTCCCTCTGAATTTTTGATAGGTACAACTCCCTCCATTAGTTATTCAGGGAATAATCTAATTAAATTTAATTGGTATGCTTTTAACCTGAAAGCACATAAGGCTACCTACTTCATTCTTAGATGAGAGGCTAATGATTTACACATATTTCAGAGAAAAATTATTCTTCAAAATGCTTCAACATGAGAAATGGAAGTGACTGAAACAAAGTTCAGAACACCAATTTAATAGTTCATAAAAATAGATAAGAGAAATAAAATCTCTTTTCAAGCACATATCTTTTAAAATCTCACAAGAAGGAGTCCTAGAATAATAATAATATTTTGCATTGGAAAGGCGATCACTGTCGTTTGATTAGATCAATATATGCAAAGATATATCACTACACAGATTCAAAACTCAAAGGTTTTCCTTCTCCCAAAAACAATATGATCTTATATATATATATATATATATATATATATATATATATATATATATATATATATATATATATATATATATATATATATATATATATATATATATATATATCTTATGTGACAAAGACACAACAATACATGTATAAATCCTTCTCAATTCCATATTTTTAAAGTCTGATGACTTCCTTCAACAAAACAAAACTTCTAAAACCAGAAAAAAACTAAGTAAAAACTAACAAAATTCTAACCAAAATCTAACCCCCGTTCCGTCTATCTTAATCTAATTTATAGTCTTTAAAACAGAGGAGGTCTCCCTGAAAACTCGACCTCCTCTGAATCAATTATGAAAACCAATAGAGTATATTTGGGACAGATGTCTCGAAGTCATTTGCACAATCATGAAAAATACATAAAATAAAAACAGAGCATTAACAACACGTTATGCTCCTTTTCCATCGTCATCTTCTCCTCCACTTTCCTGGGCATCATGGGTAGTTGCAAGTTCCTGGATTATAGATTGGTTCAGATTCTTCATAGTGTTGATTTTTGCCTTTGCGGCTTCTTTGTCCCATTTGTGCTTCACCATTTTCTCGGCATGCTTCGGTAACTGATCGTTACCGACAAATGTCATGGACTCGATCTGGGAGACTTGTGTTATACCTTCAGGGGTGAAATTGCTTTTAGCTTTAATTTTCTCCATGTATAGCTTGAAAGCCTTTATCGCGTCTTGCGTGTTCAGCCCACAAATCCCCAGCTGCGAATCGTGGTCCGGATTAACCACTTTGTTGTCATTAACTAAATTGCATTGGAGGTCCTAAAGTTCATAAATAGAAGTCTTGGCATCGAAAATCATAGACTTGAAGGTGAGTACCCGCCACATTATGGTCTTTTTCAATATGAAGAGTTGGCATTCATCGGTTACCAACTTGATTGAATGTTCTATCAGGAATATGGTGGCCCTGTACTCTTCTATTTTGGTGAGCATAGGCAAGACATTTTCCCATTTATGTTCCTCTCTCTCCCATGGCAAAATCTGGTTTTGAATTTCTGCAATGAGGCTCTGCATCTCATCACATAACTTCTTGGAGCTTGCGATATACTTTTCTCTGTCTTTAATTGCTCCTTCAATCCATCTCTCCACAACCTCTGCAATGCTTTTAGCTCATTGAACCTGACTCGTTAGCTTTTTATTCTCTGGTGAAGTAGGGTCAAAGCTCTCTATAGCATGGGATATGGGAAGTGCTCCGAAGCAACCGATGCTATCAATGAATTGAGCGAGAATGTTTATATGCCGCTTTAGCTCTCTCTTCTCCAACCCATCTTTTTCTGATCTGGTGAGCATTTTCTTAGCCGATACTTGGAAGAAATGATTATCCCAATCCCTACTCATGTTCCCGAGCTCCACCTTGGTGATCTCAAAATCCTCTACACTGACTTCCTTATCTTCATCTTTGGGCTCGTAAGAGGCAATCTCGGCAACCCACTTTCCGGTTCCTTCATCATTATCCAGTCGAGCAGTTGTTTTAAACTTCTTTCGCTTGGGGCCCTTCTCTGTGTACTTAACTACCATGTCCTGAATTGGAATGGTCACGGGAATGAAACTCCATTTTTTGCTTACTGAAGTGGTTAGCCATTTAGGAGTTGCACTCAAACTGGTTGTTCCTCCGATCACTTTAGAGGGTGGCGTCATGGCTACGGTAACCGCATGGGAATCCATGGTGTTGACAATGTCACTGTTAAGATCTTCAACTTCAAATATCCGAGCATCAAGAATTTTATCCTTCACCTCTGTATCTTTGGTTTTGTCCATTCTTTTCTATGCAGCACTTCGTGACCTGGTATGTCGAGGAGCAGAGAAGTCCAGAGCCGGATTAGGCTTGTGCCTAATGTGAGATGGCTTTTTATCCTTACTTGCATGAATAGGCATAGAAGTGTGATTAGAAAAATGCTTTGGTGAACGCAGAGTAACCTCACTATTTCTCGCAGAGTTAGACTTGGCGCCTAATCTCATTGCTCTCTTCCTACCAACCCATTCTGTGGTTCTCTCCAAAACCCTTTTTGTTTTTAGCTGTATATCCTCCTCTTCTTCCACATCCCAGTTGATGCAAGACACTTTGGTTTCAGCTTGGTCTAAGTATCCGGGTTCAAACAGCTCCAGATAATCTTCTTCAAGCCCATTTATGTCAAGCTTCACCTGCAGTGAAATTACTTGCTCCAACACCATTCTCATGTTTGCCCTCTTGAACACCTCGAGCTCATCACTGCAATCTTCCCAGAAGTCCTCTAGATGTGGAATTGGGAGGTATGGCATCAGACCAAGACTTTGTGAGAAACCTTTATTGTCAAAGCCTTTTCTTTAATGGTTCAGTGGAAAATTGAAGTTTTTCAAGTCCGCTCCAATGCTCAAAGCATCGGACATTGAACTGCAGGATAAAATACCCAACTGAATAGGAAAATGATCCTCCCATTTATCCCTAGGTTGAGCCTTCTTAATCACGGTAGCCAACTGCCTACAAATCTATGCCAAAACAAAACAATCTAAACAAAAACGAGGAAGCTTGAAGGGCTCTTCCTCAAAACCGCCTACTCTTACTCTTATGTAGCAAAAGCGAGGGAACTGGATAAAGAAACTACCAAATCTTTTCACTAATGCTTGTGCATCCTCAGACATCCTCTTGGTTTTCATGTTCTTTAATTCATAACACAAATCTCCCAGGAAGGCATTATGTACCCTCCTAAAGTCTTGCAAAGCATTATCCTTTTGTAACATAGGGTAAAAATCATATTGAGAGACCTCTCCCTCAGTGAGCTGCCTAGGTATTCCCACTATCTCCTTAACACACACCAAGCAATATATCAGATATGAGGACATGAAGAAATTATGCTTGAATTGTTTGGCCATACTCAACTGCTCCCTCATAGAATCAGCAATCAGCTCTGCCCAATTGAGGTATTGCTTTCCTTCTAATACCAGTTGTACATAGCAACAAATCCAGTCGTCGAAACTATAGGCCTCTGCTGAGCCTCTGAATCGATGCAACAATAACACGACATCATGAATGTGGGGAAGCATATGGTTCTTGTTGGGATTCTTGGGCAACCTGGAGCCACCCCATTGGGGAACCTTCAACCAATATTTCGCTACATTATTCCGGTACCCGATTCTATCTGCGTTGAACTCAGTAATTGATTGGACGGGAGAAAATTTTGAGAACTGGTAATCAAGTAGTCCGAAAATGGAGCAAATAACTTCACAGTTAATGGCAAGGAGGGTTTCACCGTTATCTCTTCTGATGGTCTCAAAAATTGGATCATACCTAGCAATACACTCTCTAACCAGTTCTGGGCAAGGGATAGCTGGGGGGAAGGTTGTCGCTTTTATGAGACCACTACTCAGAATTTCCACACCAAAGGAACCATCAATTCCCTTGAACACCCTTTCCTTTAAAACTTCAAGATTTTCCCCTTTTAAGTCTTTATCACTGACTATGGGCTTTGTACATGCAAGACTAAAAATGTTCCCGAAAAGGTGCAATGTGGACTTCATAATTCATAAATGACAAGCCTTATTTTCTTAGCAAATCTTATTACGAGAGAGGAAAAGCAGGTAAAAATCACTTGAGAGGATAGGAAACAAACTCACCTTCATAGTTGAGAGCAATCAGACGACTACCATCAAACAAACCTTCTATCCAAGAAAAGTAACTCCGCAGCAATGAGGAACAAATTTTCAGAGAATTAATCCCTTCGTACCTTATAGCAAAAGCAGTGATACGTACTTATTAAGTGCATTAATTCCAATCATCAGTTTAAATGTGCTGAGCTTTTGGATTGGACATCGCACGCATGCATTGAATGCATGACAACATTTTTGAAGTAACCGCCAATTCTCGAAATGATTACTTGCCTCAAAAACCCAAACAGTTGATGTCACTCGAGATATGGTTCAATCTTCATCATACTTGGCAATAAGTGCACCATCATGTCTTTTAGCTCATGGGACCCACCTGATTTGAACACGCATGAACAATCTGAACTGACTTCACTAGAGTTCAAGTAGTTCAAGGCGTACATCGTGCCAAGAAAATTCTCTTCTGAAAGGACTAACTATGTTAAGTGTTGTTGACCCTTTGAACCGCGTTGAACATGTTGAACACCCCCGAACCGTTTGAACTAGGTTCAAAGAGTTCATAGCCTGGAGAGAGATGATATAACACATCACTAAACACAACCATTAAAGAACCGTTGCAAAACACTTCGAGTGAATGTTAGTATGAAAACCTCCTAGACACCTAAGAACCTGCGGAACCTAAACTTAGCGTTTTAGATTAAAAGACAATCTACAAACGGATTAAGGATTGAACCGAGGAATTCCAAGAAAGATAAGGACTTCAAATAAAATTTTATAGGGTGATTTACTCTTGTTATGAAGGATGAATGACAAGGTAACACCGCCGAAGGCCGACAAAGAGGAGTGCAATTCCTGAAGAACAAATTGTGCAAAAGGGGTCGGGCAGACCTATTTTAGGGCCACCCTAAGAGGTGGGGACAAGGGCACCACACCCCTGTCCTGCCCTATCCTGGGGCCTGGATAGGGTCCTGTGCCTACCTTAGGGATCAAATAGGAAAGGTTCATGGGGTGAAAGTGCAGGAAGAGGTCTTGATCAAGGAAAGAGATGTCGTAGCCAAGGTGAGGGCATCAAATGTGGTTAAAATCGATAGGGTTGCAATTTTATGACACTACATTAGTAAATTGTCAGATCAGCCTCATTTGCTATTATTTGTCATTAGGATCACTCTGGTGCGATCGAAACTCGATTCCAATGTGTTCAGACAAGTTTTCGCAAATTTGGTACATTAATGAGTTATTTTAATTATTTTACAAAGGTTGCTTAAATTTAATTAAAATATTTAATTCCAGCCTTAGTGTTATAGCTCGTTGGAACCGAGGCGAAAAGTTTTAAATCTTGGGTGCATAAAACAATGACCTTAAGTGTCAAAATATTATTATATTATTGAAAGGGTCATTTTTCAGAGGAAAAGGGGAGTTTAAATTAATAAAGTGACTATTAAATTAAAGTACATTTATTTATAAAGTCATTTTATTCACTTAAGAGAGAAGTGATTTTTTTTTTTTTAAAGTTACTTATCCCACATTCGCAATGCCTTGGGAAATGAGCTTAATGAGAGTTATAAATGCAGATTGGGACAACTTGGGAAATGGTGCTTTTGGTATTGGTGATTTTTGGAAGTTGCTTATAGAGATTTTGGGCATTGAGGATGCAATCCCTTGTAGCCAACAATTCCTACACTGTTGAAAGATATAGCCTGGGAGTTTTTCTATTGAAGGAAAGGTAAAATATAGTTAGTTTTTGCAATATAAACTTGATATGGTATTCATAGAAAATTGAAGGTTCGAATTGGAAAATGCTTGTGGGGTAACCCAGAGTTGATAGAAGCTACAAGAGTCATGGCATAGTCACTAATGAATTGTCTAAAGTTGCTACAGTTAGGAGTCGTAGAAATAATACTGGTAATTGCTTGATTCCAGCTTTAAAGTCCGACGAATGGTGTTGCTAAATGTATGAATGACAACCATTATAATACAACATTGAAGGAAGATTGCAGGTTGGGGATATTATTGTGAGGATTCGATTTAGAAATGACTTGCCTTCTTACTGGGACGTTTTCAGTTAACCTATATCTGTTGTCGAAGCTTCAAACAGGTTGCACATCTATGCATTACTTGGAACAAACATCACTAGGAAAATAGATGTAAGGAGTGCTACATGAGTTCGATTTTGTCAGCATCATAATCGTCCATGGAGTTATGTGGAGCTTTGTAGTTGAGTCGTGGTGAAAAGGGGTAGAATTGCACCACTGTACTATTCATCCTTGGGTGTTTTTGACAACGACTGAGAGTTAGAACTAATTCAGCTAGCTAATAGTAGGTTCTTGTGTAGTATTGTTATTACATTTTTGTTGTAGTTGAATTCTTGTAATTTCCAGCTTATTATTAGTGATAGAGCAACATGTATTGGAGGTTGTAGTTAATTTCAAAATCATTGATGGCTGGGCAATCATGTTTTGCCTTGATTGGTTAAGATTGCTAATATTCATGATGCATTGAAAGGTTTCAAATGAACGATGTTAATCTATTACAAAATTTATATCTTTTTAGTAACTGTTCAAATGTTTGTAATATGTTGTTAAATCAAAACATATGAACCTCCAAACACACTAGGTATCAATTAAACATCAAAACATTGCATATTAAAAATTCAGACCACGGGAGATTGATTGGAAAAAGTTTGACGAAATGCCTTTTTGACCGATTGGGGAAAATTATAGTGTAAAGGGGCAACCTATTGCATTAACCTCTAAATTTATTTAATTCAATTGAAAATAAAAACTATTAGTGCAAATTTGAATTTTAAAATGCATACAAAATAAAATCTAAGATAATAAATTAGAATTAAGCATGAAAGATGTCAAGTTCACCAAAATGTAATGTTGTGAAAATTAGGAATTAGGGTTTCACTAAGTAAATCCACTAAATAACCCAATTAACACAACTACATTGAAAGAGGAGTGATCTCAATAGATCTAGCCTCAATCCAAGTGAGGAAAGGGTTGGGATTCTGATTGGATTCAATAGTTATTACTGGTTATCCTCTTTCTTAGTTGAATTTGGAATGCAATTGTGAAATTAGGGTAGAAGTATGAATAGTTGAAAATAAACTGCTACAGATGTCCCACAAAGCCACAAACCGAGATTAGGGCAAAAGAATATGTTTAGAACCCGTTCCTAGAAGTTTAGCCTGATTTTTTAGGACCAGGTAGAACAGATCCACCCGGTCTTCTAAATTTTTTCGAAAGTTGAAACTCTTTGTCACTATCGATACTACCAAAATTCCTGAGTACAACTCCTGCACTTGTTTCTTGCACACAAAAAGAGAGGGAAATATGTTAGGAATAGGGGTTTGACTTAGGTCAAACCCTAGTTTTGGAATCAATCATGAAATTGAAATGATAAATGTAATGAAAAATATGTAATAAAATACTTTCCTTTTGAGGGAAGGGATGAAATGCTTGAAACAATAATTTATACCTTGGTGAATGTCGTTTGACCTTCACACAAAGGTTTTAGGGTTTCAAGTAGGACGTCTTCATAAAACATCGACCATGGATGCCATCATCGATACTTGAACTTCACTTTGCTTCTGCTCCAATGCTTGATGGATGACCGATTGCTTGCTCACTCGAATTGAATTTCACCAAAGTGTAATTGAGATGTTGATTTTGATTAGGTGATTGATTAGGTTTTAAATGAGAGGATTAGACCTCATTTTATACTTGACTACCCGAAAATAATTTAAATTTTTGGAGTAGGCTGACATGGGATCAAATTTCCCACTCGAATGATATGGTTGTTGTAGGGCCTAAAAATGGGTCCCGATTAGGAGGTCCAGGGTGCCCAATGCCCTGGTCCAAAAAAATCAGGACTCAACAAGAGGGGAGAGAAGAAATGATGAAAAAGTTGGATTAATTGGGGGTGTGAGCAGAATCAGTATAGTAGGTAGGCATTGGAAGCCATAACACTATAGCGAGGTCTAGGTGAGGATGAAATAGTAAGCGAGTATAATTTACGATGCTACACTTATGTTGGGTTCATAGTTTTAGCATGTGGTCAAATAAAAGTAATGGAAGATAAGCCATTCAACTCTTTGTAAGTTGTGGAGCTCATATATTTCATATGATATAAGCTCGTGGACAACTTTCATATCTTGGGTTGCAATGATCTTTTGTTTTCAATAGTTGGGTTTTGTAGGTTTGTGGTATTTCTATTAGTCAAATGCCATTCATAAATTGAATGTTTAGATGTTTAAATGGATTTTAGATTTGTACAGATACTTTTTTAGGTTTTACACGATAACTAAAATCTCTGATTTCTAGATTTGTAATAAGAATGGATTCAAGGTTTTATGGATGGAGACAATTACATGTTTGCATGGTTGATTAGAAGGTACTTATAGATCTATGGTTACTCGGGTATGTGGGTTTATTTGGAATATCAAATCTAGCATTGATTTTGGTGTTTAAGTCGTAGAAATCCACATTTATGCCTAATTATCTCTGTTATGCATTATATTGATGTGGGTTTGAATTTTTCAGTTGCTTAAGATCGAAGCACTAATTATTATTTTTAGATGTTACATATGTGTTGATCTTGTAAATTGTCTAATGAGGACTCAGTTTGGTAGCCCTTGTTGTTGATCACCATTATTGCATTGGAATGTTGATTGTAGTGAAAAGGATTATTTGAGGTACCTGATATAGTTGATAATTTGAATCTTAGCAGTAGATTATGGTGCATGAGAAGATTTGTTCACTTTCAATGGAGTTTTGGCAATGATGTATTCATGATGCCATGTATAGCTTGATATCACTTTTAGCGGGTACTTTATGTAGTGACATGATGTATTCTATCTTCTTTATTTCAAGATTTTGGTTCTAATTTGTTGTGGGTGTAGTGTATTGTGAGCCATAGGTAACCTTTGATTACAAGATGCATGGAGGACTCTTGAGTCTATGGTGAGGTGTTGTTTCTTTTCTTTGTTTTTGAGTATTAATCATTTTCTTGGAGATTCATGATTTTGCAAAATTGCATTTGAAGATAGCATGAATTTATTAATATATGCTCATGGAGAGTGGAGAGACTTGGGTGAGGCTATGAGATCTCATGTTTTTTTTTATGAGATAATGTGTTGAGATGGTTACAACCTGATGAGAATTTCAACAAACATATTGAGGAGCCTACACCTGGTTATGGACATGAATCCATTATGTACCTAAAAAGAAGGTTGAATTTAATTACAAGCTTTATTGCTTGGTGTTGTGAGCACATGGCAATCTTGTTTGCAACTCTTGGTCTATTCGACCCGTGAATGATTTTGTGATGTCCCCGATATAATTAAATAATAAATCTAATTACCTGGTTGTAAGGCCCCAAATTTAATACAAATCTTTCGGGCCCCTTTTATTTAATTAGATTAGGCAAGTTTTGGTTGGTCGTGTTGGTCCGTTTGTAACCCTTCGGGAAGTTTCCCGGAGCCCATATATATGGCCGTGTTAGTCATTATTGTAGGCATGCGAATTTGCTATTTTTCCTTTATTTGTGCGAATTCCAGTTTGGAGTTCAGCTTGTCTGTCATTTCGGAGGTGAGAGATCCTCCCCACTTGGCATCCGCAGTTTCGGTGGGAGTCCTCCTCACCCTAGTCTGCTTCTGTTCCGAATTTGTGTAATCTGCAGTGCGATCATTATCAATATAATTTCCTGTGCATGTGTGGATATTCATCATCAACTCTTAAGTCTCTTGTGCCTGTGATAATAATAAATTCCACTACGATTTACAAATTGACTAAGTATCTAAAGGTCTTGAAGGCAGAGCATACACACCGTAGGGACCAGTACCGTACGCCATTCCTCCACCATACGCCCACTGTACGCCCACCGTATGCCTTACCTCCCACTATACGCCCATCGTACGCCTTACCTTCCATCGTACGTCGTTCCTCCACCGTACACCCACAGTATGCCTTACCTCCCACAGTACGCCCACCGTACGCCTTACCTTCCATCGTACGCCTTACCTTCCACCGTACGACTTACCTCCCACTGTATGCCATTCCTCCACCGTACACCCACCGTATGCCTTACCTCTCACCATACCTCCACCGTACGCCATACCTCCCACCGTACGCCATTCCTTCACTGTACGCCTTCTGTACGCCCCATCGTATGCCTTACCTTCCACCGTAACCGTACGCCCCACAGTACGTCATTCCTCCATTGTACACCCTCACCTTCACCATACTGTCACACCCACACGCTCTCAATCTTGCTGTACATTGGCAAGGGAACATTACAGTGGTATCAGAGCTTGTGATCTTGCCAGCTTGTCGTGTAGCGGATGCAAGTGTACACCAGAAGGAGGTACTTTTCAGTCGATCAAATGGGCGAACCTCGGGACCCTACAAGAGAAGTCATGGCACTATTAAGGGAGCTAAGCAAAAGCCAAGCTCAACTCAACGACACCCTAACCAGAGGAGAACAACGACAACAAATCATGGAGGAAACCTTACGACAATTGGCCTTGGGAAAAACGAATGGAGAACAGAATGGATAGTGCGATGATTCGGTCACGGGAAGGTCAAACGTCGAACGCTTGCATTCACGGCCGCTAATGCCGACTTTTCCTCAAAAATCAGAAGCACCACGGGGGGAGCTAGAACCCACCTTTCAGGAGATGCAAGCACAGTTGAGTCAAGATTGGAGGGATGCAAATCTCGAAGGGGACATATCCTTCAAGGATTATGTGGAGCTCTGGATGAAATACTCGGGCGGCAGAAGTCGGGGCCATTATGGACACTATAATAATGACGTCAAGCGGAAGGTTGGCAAGATCAACCTGTCATGCTTTGATGGGGCTGGAGAGACCTTAGCATGTGCCTGGGTTCAAAAAGATGATACTTACTTCCAACTCAACCCGATGCTTGAAGATGAAGCTATCAAGTTTGTAGCACTCCACTTGGAAGGGGTCGCGCATGAATGGTGGCACCATGGAATGGTCACTCTTGGCCATGACCAGATAACTTCCTATGTCGTATTCATAGAGAAGCTCATAGATCGATTTGACGGGAAGGATCCAGAACTCAATTTCAAGGAGTTGGCACAACTAAAGTAGTCGGGATCTGTGGACAGTTACATCATAGAATTCCAGAGACTATCCGTGTTGGTGACTGACATCTCAGAGCGGAGATTGGTGGTCTTGTTCATGGACGGATTGATGGAACCACTGAAAGGTTGGGTGAAAGGGTTCAACCCAAACACGCTCATGGAAGCAATAAAAAAGGCCCGTAACATGGCAACATCTGCCTCTTCCAAAAGTTTTGCGCACACCAAACCACCTTTCATTCCGAGGGAGAAGGATAATAAACCCTATCCGAAGGGGTCATCGCTCGATGAAGCCTCAAGACAGGAACTCGGAAGGAAGAAGCTGTGTTTCACTTGCAAAGAACCATGGGAACTAGGTCACCGATGTTTGGGCAAAGGAAAGATTCACTATATTGAAGTGATGTCCGATGGAGAAGAGGAGCATGAAGAAAGCGAAACTCCAAGGGAAGAATTGGTCCAAGGAACCAGCTTGGCAGAGAGAATCTCCACATTGGTTCGGAGGGGGGGCATCATTGCCACACTAGCGGGTACCCCAAGGTGCAGTGTATTTAGAGTATGTGGCACACTACAAGGGCAACGAGTTCTTGTTACGCTCGACAGTGGAGCCTCGCTCAACTTCATAAACTCGTCACTTGTCAACCGAAGGACCTTGTGTACAAAGGAGCATGAAGGGTTCGATGTCAAGGTGGCAGGAGGCAATCTCCTATCATGCACTGACCTGGTTCTGCAACTGAGCATCACCATGGGAAACTACACAGTGACCGATGATTTCTTTGTGGTGGATCTGGATGACACGGATGTCATATTGGGCATTCAATGGATGGAGACCCTCAACCAGTACACACAGAGCTTCAAAAGGATGGAGTTTTCATTCGAGGTGGATGGCAGGAGGGTGGTTCTCAGGGGAATGTCGAATGGTGGCCCAATGGAGATTTCCGCCAAAAGGATGGAAGCCATCTTCAGACATGATGAAGTAGTTTGGGCAACACATTGCTTGATCTCAACAAAACCCGTGAAAGGGCAACCGACTTAATACCAGGATGAGGAACTTCAGTCGGTTCTGGATGGGCATAGTTTGGTCTTTGCTGATATTCCACCTGGTATACCCCCACACCGAGGGTTTGAGCACACCATCGAGTTGGAGGAGGGAGCCAAACCCGTTATCACCACACCCTATGGCCACCCGAAGAAGTTCAAAGATGAGATAGAGAAAACGATCCAGGAACTCCTCGATAAAGGGTGGATCTGGCCCAGTTCTAGCCCCTTTGCATCCTCGGTGGTTCTGGTGAAGAAGAAGGATGGGACTCTCAGAATGTGTGTCGACTATCATGCACCAAACAAGAAGACTATCAAGAATAGGTACCCCATTCCCAGGATCGATGAGCTATTGGACGAACTACATGGCGCCATCTATTTCTCCAAGATTGATCTCCGCTCTGGATACCATCAGATCCGTATGAGGGAGCAAGATGTGGAAAAGATGGCCTTTCGTTGCCATTACAGACACTATGAGTTCTTGGTTCTACCGTTTGGATTAACCAATGCTCCAGCCACTTTTTAGTCCTGCATGAACCACATCTTCAACAAGCAACTGCGTAAGTTCCTATTGGTATTCTTCGATGACATACTCATTTACAGCAAGACTTGGAAGGAACATGTGGGGCATTTGGATGAAGTATTGGGGATTATGGAATCACAATCACTGTATGCCAAAAGGTCCAAATGTGAATTTGGAATGATCGAGGTCCTGTACTTGGGTCACGTCATCAGCGCCCAGGGGGTACAAGTTCACCAGGAGAAGATTCAAGCCATTCTGGATTGGCCTCCACCCAAGACTCTCTCGGAGCTGTGGGGATTTTTTGGGTTGTGTAGTTATTATAGAAGGTTTGTGAGAGGATTTTCACAGCTTGGGGCACCACTGACAGATCTAACAAAGAAAGGATCCTTCCATTGGAATGCGCAAGCGCAACAGACCTTCGACAAATTAAAAGAAGTTATGAGCACGTGTTCGGTTCTAGCACTACCAGACTTCACTCGCCCTTTCATCTTGGAGTGTGATGCCTTGGGGGAAGGCATTGGAGCGGTGTTGATGCAAGACCGTCACCCCATTGCTTTCGAGAGCCGGAAGCTCTCTGGAGTTGAGCGATTATACTCCATTTACGACAAAGAGATGCTCGCCATCATACATGCACTGACAAAGTTTCGGCAGTACCTCATCGGAGCAAAGTTTGTTGTGCGAACAGACCACAACAACTTACGATACTTCTTGGAGCAGAGGGATCTGAATGAACGACAACAAAAATGGGTGAGCAAAGTCCAGGCATTTGATTTCGACATTGAATATGTGAAGGGAAAGAATAATGTGGTTGTTGATGCTCTGTTAAGAAGGCCTGCCGTATGTTCTTTATCTCAAATTTCGACGGATTGGAAGGAATACCTGTTGGTTGAATACTCCAAGAACACATTTGCCTACGAACTAATGGATGGTTAAGTGCAGGATGATTGATACAGGGTGGTTGATGACATCATTTATTACAAGGACATAATTTATCTAGTACCCGAATCCAAGATGAAGGAAAAGGTTCTGAAGGAATTGCACGACTCTCCCTTGGCTGGACACCCGGGATACTTGAAAACCTACAGACAGATCTGTGAAAGGTTTTCCTGGAAGGGGCTTAAGAGCGACGTCTTGCAGTATGTGCGGGAATGCTCCACCTGTCAGCAGAACAAATCTGAGCATAACCTACCGGTCGGACTGCTACAACCACTGCCAATTCCCGACCAGAAATGGGATAGCATCTCGATGGATTTCATTACTGGACTCCCCAGAGTGCAAGGAAAGGATTGTATTTTTGTCATAGTTGACCGATTGACCAAGTATGCACACTTTTTTGCCATCCCCACAAGATATCAAGCAGTTCAAGTAGCCGAGTTGTTCTTCCGTGAGGTGTTTCGCCTACATGGTTTACCGCGAAACATAGTTAGTGATAGGGATAGCCATGTTCTGAGTACCTTCTGGATGGAGTTATTTCGGTTGGCAGGAACCGAGTTGTCACCCAGCACGAGCTACCATCCACAGACAGACGGATAGACCAAGATTGTGAACAAATAGCTGGAGGGTTATCTCAGGAACTACGTCTCAGTGCAACAGAAGGCTTGGGTTCGCTGGTTGCATTTGGGTGAACACTGTTACAACACCACTTATCACATGTCGATAGGCATGCCACCTTTCAAAGAACTATACGGGTATGAGCCTTCTTCATTTGTTGACCTGACATTGGGAGACAGTCGTGCACCGATGGCCAAAGATTGGCTTCAGGAGAGTTTAGACATCTTGACATCTCTCAAAGACAACCTGCAGAGGGCTCAAAACCAACAAAAGATGTATGCTGACCGACACCAGATTGAGCGGAATTTTGAGGTTGGTGATCTGGTTTACCTCCGACTTCAACCGCACAGACAATCCTCCTTGAAGACAAGTGGTAAGGAGAAGCTGAAGCCGCATTTCTATGGGCCCTATAGGGTGGTTCGGAGAGTGGGTGAAGTTGCCTACGAGTTGGAGCTTCCTGAGGGGAGTCAGATTCACAGTGTTTTTCACGTATCATGTCTGAAGAAGGTCGTCGGGCAACACGTCACAGTTTCCAAGGATCTGCCACCCATCGACGAAGAAGGGCAACTAATTCTGGAGCCGGCTAAGATCATCGATGTCAAAGAAAAGAGGTTGAGGACATGCACAGTCAAAGAGTTCCTTATACGCTGGAAGAATCTACCCATCGAGGATGCCACCTGGGAAGGAGAGCAAATTCTGGAGCATCCAAGTCTGCAATTGCTTGAGGGCAAGCAATTTTTGACCCGGGAGGACTATGATGTCCCCGATATAATTAAATAATAAATCTAATTACCTGGTTGTAAGGCCCCAAATTTAATACAAATGTTTTGGGCCCCTTTTATTTAATTAGATTAGGCAAGTTTTGGTTGGTCGTGTCAGCTCGTTTGTAACCCTTCGAGAAGTTTCCCGGAGCCCATATATATGGCCGTGTTAGTCATTATTGTAGGCATGCGAATTTGCTATTTTTCCTTTATTTGTGCGAATTCCAGTTTGGAGTTCAGCTTGTCTGTCATTTCGGAGGTGAGAGATCCTCCCTACTTGGCATCCGCAATTTTGGTGGGGGTCCTCCTCACCCTAGTCTGCTTCTGTTCTGAATCTGTGTAATTTGCAGTGCGATTATTATCAATATAATTTCCCGTGCATGTGTGGATATTCATCATCAACTCTTAAGTCTCTTGTGCCTGTGATAATAATAAATTCCACTACGATTTACAAATTGACTAAGTATCTAAAGGTCTCGAAGGCCGAGCATACACACCTTAGGGACCACTACCATACGCCATTCCTCCATCGTACGCCCACCATACACCTTACCTCCCACCGTATGCCCATCGTACGCCTTACCTTCCACCGTACACCGTTCCTCCACCGTACACCTTACCTCCCACCGTACGCCTTACCTCCCATCGTACGCCTTACCTCTCACCGTACCCTTACCGTACGCCATACCTCCCACCGTATGCCATTCCTTCACCGTACGCCTTCTGTACGCCCCATCGTACACCTTACCTTCCACCGTAACCGTACGCCCCATCGTACGTCATTCCTCCATTGTACACCCTCACCTTCACCATACTGTCACACCCACACGCTCTCAATTTTGCCGTACATTGGCAAGGGAACATTACAGATTTGAGATGTATTTCTTGCTTGGTTATTAGATGCATTCTTTATTTTGTATCTTGTTTTCTCATGTGAACTAGTCTTGAATATAGAAGCTCTAAGGACTTGTTAAGAAGAAGATGCATGGTTTTATGGATTTCTATTGTTCTCTTTGTTGATGGTCTTAAGGCTATGGATATAGTTTTGAGGAATTATTTGGAGAGATACAAGAAATGTTTTATGACTTTGGGTATTAGTTTCTTTCTTGTGGGTATTGATGGTTTGTTTTATCTACCTTTGGTATGAGAGGTTTCAATCTATTTCTATCTTGTTTCATTTGATTGAATGTTAAAGATGTTGATATCCTTTCAATATGGGAATGATGAAGGAGATATTACACTACATAGCTTGGTACATGATAGTGTGGGACAAGGATATAGTTTGATTTGTAGGTTCTCTCTTTAGTCTTGTTTTTCTTTTTGGATGTTTGCATATACATAGTTGAGTGTGAAGAACTTGGGAGAGCTATGGAAACTAATGGTGAGAGAGGTATTGCAACATTTTTTGGTTGTAGAATTTGCAGATAATGTATGTTTCCCTAACTATGTGATAGAGGAGTTGGCCACATATTCAATGTGAAGTACTATAGATAGACTTTGTATGCTTTGATCTTTTTTAGATTGGACATTACTCGTGCAGTGGGAGCTTTTGGATACATGACTATTTATTCTTGGTATTGTCTTGGTTTGTTGATTAGTGACGTGATATTGAGTTTTCATGTTTCATTTGATTTGGATCTACGAGTTATGCAGGTTATAGATTAGCTGCCCATTTTATTGTAGTGGGATGACTATCTAATATGGATTGTCTTTATCCACGAGATTGTTTCGGTGGTGATGCAGACTTTGTTGGTTGGCCTTGTCTCTGATCATTGGTATGTTTCTTTGAGTTAAGAGGATGGATATTCAATGACTTGATTGTACATTTAGAGTTGATATGTTGATGGCATGAAGTTTTATCTATGTTGGTATACCTTCTTTTAAGGTATGGTTAGCTTGGATGAACTACAATTTGTTGTGGTTGCTATTCCAAGTGGTGTGAGTAAGGTAATTAATCAGAGCTTTTGTTATCATTTGAATCTGATGCTTATGTTCATATAGAGATTGGTGCAGGTTCCAGTGACAGTTGTTATGGTTCACCTTGACATGTTCCTTTTTCTTCCATATGTGGCATGTTGGAAGATGTGGGGAGTTTTTTTTGCTTGATGGTGGTTGTCATGGTTGCTTTTGCAAGAATCTTGTTGGAGTATGAGAGCATAGTGAAGATTCAGATGGTTATGGGATGTTTTCCCCTTGTTTGTGATTCCTATGTGTATTTACAATGCATGATGTCAAGTGGGAAAACGTTAGGATTAAGGTGGCATATACCTTGTAAATCTTATGACATGGGTCCAACATCCTTGGAAAGTGTCCTAAGGCACTTAGGATGTATCGGAAAAAAAATTTGTAATATTTAATTCTCGCCATTATTTGTAATACATCCATAAGGGGTGATGAGTTCCAATAGCATTGGTTAAAGTGGGTTGTGAACACAATTTTTTAATATTGTTTGCCCCACTAATGGTTATCTAGAATAAGATATACAATGACTTAAAAAATTGGCAAAAGAGTGACCTATGGGATTCTCCATGTGGGAGCACGAAACATGCAACATGTGTCTCTTGGTTTTTGAACATTTATTACATTTAATGTAATATTTATCTTGCAAACTATATAGGTGTTCATGTTATAAGGGAGGTATAGGAAGCTAAACCAATATATTTTCGATTTTTGTGGAGGCATTCCAAGGGTTGTGGTTGCGAGGAATGAAGAGTCTTCTTTGGGAACCTTTATTGGTGGTTTTGGAGCTCTTGTCATTCTATAAATACAAACTTGTGGGTGTAGAATTAAGTAGAAGAGTTGAATGTAGTTTTCTCTATAGGAATCAAGGATGAATGGGAGGAATGAGGAGGTTGTTGACATGTTCATAGGTGCTCCTATAATGGGGGAAAATAGGAGAATGGAAGTGATTGTATTGTAAGCACTTTTATTGTTGTTAATACAAGCTTGTCCTCTCTTCTTGGTGGAGTTTGTTCTCGCAAGGGTTTCTCCATGTATATCATATGTTATGTGTGGATGTTATGTTACTGATTTATGCCTTATTGTTGCTATCTTATGTTGTTATTAATCATTATTGTTGACATAAGTTCACATAAGATAGGTTTATTAAGCATGGTTAACACAGTTTTTTTGTCATCATAAAGAAGAAGGATCTAATCATGGATTTTCCACAATTAAGGCAACTTGATTTTTAGATTTTTTGTATGCGTTTTGGATCTTCATGTTGTTGCTATCCAAGCCTTGAATCTCATCCTGTGTTTAATTTATTAGATAGAGATTGATCTTCACAATCTTTGGTATTGAGCCTATTTATTTCCCAACAAATAGCCCTTACCATTGTGTGTGGTATTTTCCTACAATTGCCTAGAGATACATACACTATTGGTACACTTTTTGCGTCATCTTGGTTCCATGGTTCTCTATTGTCATTTTTTATCCTTACTACAACATACATTAGAACATTTGGTGGTTTAGAACCATGACTGTAAACGACATCAATAACTCGTCCAAGAAATCCATTTGCAAGTCTTGTTTGTGTCCATATGTTGATTGTGAGCATTATTTGTTGGCCTTTGCATAGTAGTACATTTTTTTCAAGTTGTTCATTGTCTTTTGCATCATCCCATTTTATCCTAGTGGTTACCGTAGTACTTATTGCAATTGGGCGGTTTGACAATTTTAACATTATTCTATTGTGCAGTCCTACTAAATCATTGGTAGCAAAGAGGTGCACCAAGTTGTCAAATTATTCCTTTTAATTTGATTTAAGATCTTCGTCTATGTGTGTCATTAACAATTGCTAGTATTCTTGTGTTGGTTTCACATTTTGTATCTATTGTAGGTTTAAAAAAATTGCGTTCTAGTTTTGTCTTATTGATCAAACATCGTATGTGAGATGACAATTGTTGTGAATCAGTCTCATGGTGTTTTGGTTATTTAATGTGATGTTTAGATAGGCTTATCCATCACTAATGGTAGTTATGTTGGGTCATCGAGTATAAATATAGACACTCCACCAAAGTATGCATGTTGTCAATGAGGAAATGTACCTCACATAGTTTAGCATCTATTTTTAGTAGTAGCTTTGGCCTCATGAAGCTCATCTCATCAAAAAGGATGTATCTTATGTGTTTTAGCTCTTCTTGGAATATTGTTAATTCGTGTTGCTACAATCATATTTCCTTAATAGGAATCCTGAGCGTTGAATTTATAGTTGATGCATGTATGTTAAGTGCAACAATTCATGTAAGATCTAATGTAAGTTGTTGGGTTTTTTTTATTGTGGTTAAGTTATCCCAAATTAACTTCCTTAAATTTTAACTTTATCATATTGAGAAAATGTTTGAAGACAATAAAGAAATGATGCAATGCATTGGGTAATAATAATGATGCAAGCACTGTTCTTTTAAAATAGTCAAATTATCCTTATAATGAATGATCCTTAAAGTGCTGGAATTGTAAATGATTACCCAATGTAAAAATGATAAGTTAATGTCCAATGAATATCTTGAAATTCCAAGAAATAATATTTCATTGCATACACATGCATTGAGTACGTTTCCAACTACTAGCAAAAAAGGATAAGACTTAGCAAATTTTAATTTTATAATTTAATGTTTAGGTCAAATATTTACCACGTGAGATCACTCACATATCATGCAAATGAATCACAACTTGATAGGTGCATGGTCTTGAGGTAATGGATTATTATATGAAAAATATAGTTAATAAATGAGGTGTATATGTGAGATTTTGCGTGGAAGGTGAGGATATAATATCAAAATTTCTAGGATGTAAGGAGAAGTAAATGGAAACATATAAGGATGGGGAGGAACTAAACTTGACACACGAATATGCCATATATTGTTATATTATTATATTATGACATTTTTAAAAAATTGGTCCAAAACTAAATGGAATTAGGAATGGTTGTGCAAATTTCACCATTATACATATATATTTATGTTTAAGGGTAAAAAACACCAAGTACATAAAGAACATAGGCTAATTAAATAATTGATGCAACTAAGAAATAATATACTTGGTTTAATGAAATCATAATACTAAATTAAATGAATTTAAATATAATATTTAGTTGGATTCAAGAGATGGAATAGTGATTGCAAATGATGTTGGGAATTGATTTGTTGTAATGTTGGAATTTATAGGATTGATCTTGAACAATTATCTCAAAATCTACAACCTGATCGTATGCTTATTTAGTTTAAATCTACATCTATGAAATTGATAAATACAAGCACAAAAATGATTTGGTATGGAAAACTAAATTTGCACCTACATGACTAAATTAGTAAAGAAAGGAATATTTGGAAATTTAATATTTTGATATTTGAATCTAATAAGAAATTGATAGTGTTTACAAATATTATTAGGGAATCCATTAAATTGTGAGGGTTCAAACCAATTAAATTACTCACAAACAAAGATCAAGAACAAGAAAACATGCAATGTATCGTTGATGATGCATGTTCTTGGATTGCCACTAGTTTCTTTTTATCCTTTTGTAAATCGAACTCTATATGTGATCCATAAGAATGTCATAAGTTCTCCTACACAATTTCAAAATGAACAAATGAATGTCTTTAAATATATCAATATTAACATAAATTGACATAAACATGTGCTAGGTTATCCCATGATGAATAATGAAGAAGTTGGTCATGTGTAATTTAGAATTTTAGAATTACAAAATGTGAGGTTTAGATCTACAAGTGCATAAGTGGTTTTGTCGAGTCCATGCCCATAAATCTAATCTAGGATGGCAAATAATAGTTTTAGGAATCAAGATAAAATGTAGGAGGATGAGTGATAAAATGCTCAAGTTGTGGTGATGCCATGGAAACAAATAACACAATAATATACTACTTTATATCACATTAAAGAAACTCTAATCAAAACGAGTCCAAAACATAAGGGATTGGTACATGGATTTGCACCTTTCACCTTTATAACATACATACATACATACATGTAGTGGTATAAATCCCTCCATCATTTATATACATGCAAACATATGTATTTTGTTAGAGTAATTAGGATATCAACTTAGTAATTAATCAAACAATTATTAATTAATCAAGTCCTCTATTACTTTATTATGCTTGAGCTAAACTTAAGAGTGCTTTTTTATTATTAGATTGAGCTAATTGCATGCCAAGTTATCTCAGACCATATGATTAAGATACATGCCATGCTCTAATTTAATCCTCTTGTAAGGTTTTCGTCTAGAATTTCATTTTTATGCTTTTTAAAGAATTTCTTGCAATCAATCCAATTTATTTATAGGTGAACCTCAATATCAGATTCTTCTTTGGATCAATCTCTCTCAAAGTTTTTTAACAACAATCATGGATTTTCTCTTTAGATGTGACAAGCATTTTGATTGCAAGTGATTTATGGATAGATGTTAGCTATGATCTCCAACATGATATTAGAACACCAGATATGTGACTTCTTATCAATTTCTAAGAAATCAACCCTTGAGAAGAAAATTAACTCATCCCGGAGAAAAGCAGATTTCACTGTTGGATCTAGAGTGACCAAAAACATAAGGAACTCATATAAATTTGCTCAAAAAGCAATTTTTTAGGTGGTCTATCTTGCACAGAAATCTATGCAAGCCAAACCACCATTAATGCTTGTTCCAGCACTGCGTAGGTACATGTATATGATTTATTTGTTATGGTATTTTCATCTTGTTTTCCAAAAAAAAAATCAAACAAAAGAAAAATAATTTTTGGGTTTTTAAAAGTTTTTCAAAAGCAAATGTAGTAGGTTTATTTATTCTTGCATAGGGTACAAACTATACCTTGCGACAAGTCTGGCAGCTACGTGGGCAACTTTTTGGGAAATTCAATCTACAGTGGCTGATGAAACTCCCACTCATGACTTAACACAAATCAAAAGTCTCCAAATCTTGAATGGCCCATCTTTTTCTATAGAAACATATGCTTTCTAACACTGCCCATTTTTCCGCCCACCACCTCTTCCTTGGCGATAACCTTGTTCTTGCCACCTAGCCATTCCAACTGATGCTCCTTTCCAAGATCTCCAAGCCCGCAATCAAATATTATGTAAGATTGCATCGACCACCAATTATTCCAACGGGCTCGAGGTATATTTAATATTTAAAAAAAAACGATTTTTTTGGCTAGATAACAATTTCATTTTTCTTTCTTTTGGGAAGGAGTTCTTTTTGCATGTGGTTTTCTTCTTTTTGCTGATTATGAAAGATTGCATTTTTTTTTTGTACATGGGTACCTTATTAGACCTTGTAACCATGACCTATCCATGCATCCATCTTTGCATTCATCATTAGTGTTTGAGCTTCTACCAAAATTAATCTTAAGAGGGGTGTTGGAGTAATTACAATATCACCTTAGTAATTAATTAATCAATCATTAATTAATTAGGTTCATTATTATTTAATTACACTTAAGCTAAATTGAGCAATATTTTTTTGTTATTAGATTGAGCTAATTATAGGTCAAATTATCTGAATTTATTTATAGGTTAATCTTAGTATAATATTCCTCTTTGGATTACACCATCTCAAGGTTGCATAACATCAATCATGAATTTTTCTCTTCTTATGTCGTAGGTGTTTTGGTTGCAGGTAATTTCTAGGAGCTATGGGGAACTTAGCTATCAACTCCAACATATGTATTTATTTAGACATACATTTATGATAGAAATTGTAATGGTGTGAAGGGAAAATCCATGCACTTTTCCCTTATGTTTTGGAATCATTTTGGTTAGAGTATCTTTAATGTTATAAAAAGTTTATAAGGGATACATTCATTTGTAATTTTGGCTCAATAACATCACCAAATATTCAAACTATCATTGCTTATCCCCATACACCTTGATCTTGATTCATAGATCTCTTATTCAACATCCTAGATTAGATCTATGTGTGTGGACTTATATATACATATATATTACTTGATCCTAAGGTGGAATTCTCATTTTCTTTGTTAACTTCCCTTAGCCATATGGGAGGGAATCACAAATTGTTCATTTTTTATTTCGTTCGGATCCATTTGGTGTTTGACTCGACTACTACTCTCCCATCCCACCACTACGAGTGCTACCTCATACTATACATTGTGAAAACCTTTTTATCAATAGGTTAACTCATTTGGAAACTACTCCTCCACTCCACCCCACCCCATATGGCTAACCTTGATTTTTTTTTAATTCTTTATCAATTAAGGACATCTCATTTGAATTTGAGGTGGCATGCCCATACATGCACTAAATCACTCCTACCTTTGCTAGGTAGGGCGATTGAAGGAGGGAAACTATATTAAACTATATAAAACTCCCCCACTTTACACAATATAGTAGGGGAGGAGATGCTTGTTTGTTTGATCTTGCCCTTTTATTTCCTAGCTTGTTTGTGCTCAATCAAATTAGATTTTAGAGAAGAGAAAAAGATTGGATTTTCCGTGGGAAGAATCAAGATAGAAACAATGAATATAAAGAAGGGTGACTAGAGAAGCCTATAGAAGATGGGGCTAAATTTGGTGTAGTTGAGTCACCTATAGTGATTGTTTAGTGGTGAATTGCCAATTAGCTAATAATTGAAATTTGGGGTTCAAAATTCAGCTAATAATACAAGTTGTAGGGTGACATGAACCACCACTTTTTTTTTGGGGTAAATTAATAGCTGGTATTAGAAACTTCATTGCATTAGTATTTCAATTTTGACAACATATTTCCTATCCATTAAACTAATAGACGCTTAGAGAAAACCTAGTACATATGCACAAACCCTCAAAATGGTGCATGTATTACATCAAAAAATTAACTTCTTGGTTATCCCCGACAACCTATAAAAATAGGACCATGACAAACACAAAAACCCATAGCTAGGTAAAACAAAGTGATTGCAAGATCAACAAAATTCACAAACACTATGGAGTACCATATTAGCACCTATACATGTTGCCATTATATATACATGAATTACCACATTTAATTTTTATTTTTTTTAATCCTAGATAAGTCACCATAATATTTATTTTGTCACACTTTTAAACTAAAATTTTTACTATAATATTCAATTGCTCATTAGATCAGATTCACCTAAATTTTATAAATTATAATAGAAAATGAAATTAATTCACCAAATAATTTTATATATTTATTAGTTACTTTAAGGTCACGTCACAATTTTTTAATTTCCACCATGGCTAGGGTTGTATTCCATAGGTTAAAATGTATCCACAAATCTCCAATGCTCATCAAGTTTGGAATTGTATTTGGGTCATTGAAGATTTATAATCTAATGGTTGGGGTTAAATTTTATGGGCCAAGATGCACCCATAGAACTCCAATGTCCATGGGGCCCAAAATAGAATCAAACCATTAGATTATTTTATAAATAAAATCAACAATGGTGAAAAATAATTTAGCACTAATTTTAAATATTCAATATTTAATTTGAAATTTTAGGGAATTATAGACATGAGCACTACATCTTAAGGTTTAAACTGGTCAATCATTGCCATACTTGAGCCCTTACTTTTCCATAGGATTTTATTTTATCTAAAAGGAAAGGTTTGCCATGTAATTAATGCATTTACCTGTTTTTTATTAAGACTTGTCAAGGTTTTCTATCAACTTTTGGTGATTTTAAAAAACAATCAATAGAATTCATATATTTTTTTAAATGGAAAGATATGCTGATGGAAATTAATGTTTTTTTCAAAAGAGTGAAAGATTCACTAGTATTTTATATCTTTTTCAAGGGGGTTTCTTAAAGTTATCGGTGATCATCTATATCACAATATCTATCATATCACTCAATCAATGCATCCACCCATATTGAATTTGGAAGTGCATCATCTATTATGTATGTAATATGAGTCATTAGTTCACATATCACATATATAATAGATGAGGCATGACGATGTAATGCTTGACCTCTAAAGGAAGATTTCCTCCTTTGTTGCAATGGGGAAGATCACAAGTGCTCTCTTTTCCTCCTCTACACTTATAGATTTAATCAAGGATGTTAAATAGAATATCTATGAATCAAGATCAAATGTATGGGGATGAGTGATAATAGACTCAAGATGTGGTGATGTCACAAAATCAAATTCACATGGGAATGCACCACTTATAAACTTCTTATTACATTAATGAAATATCCCGAGCTAAGAATCCAAATCAGACTGCTGATTTGTTTCCAATATTTGTCTTTGACCAACGAAGGGGGTTTTGTTTTGTTTTTCAGTTTTTTTTGTGTTTTTGAAGGTTTTTGCTTGAATGTTTGACAATGCTGAATAGAATATAAATGCAATACAAGAAAGAATAATGGATTGAAACAAAATTTAGAACTGATTTTTTTTCACCGGCAATTTATAAATTCAAGAATGAACAAATTTTAGCATCTAGAGCCCAAATTGGCATTACCGGGTGTCCAACACTATCGTGGTAGGAGTGATTTTATTGCCTAAATGGATGAATTGGCCAAAACAAGTGCTTCCTATTGCCACCAATAGCACCAATGAGTTTTGTTTGCCTTAATAATAATTACCAAAAGCAATTTTTGAAAGTACGGTGCAAATCCTCTGAGTTTGCCAAGCAAGGTCCCCAAATTCTGACAATTGTTCCTCAATGAAATGCTTGTGTAGACCATGTATACGTGTCAATTCTTCTGAAAAAACCCTTGGATTTGCCGAAGTTTATTATCAACAATGAATTTTGAAACAAATTGTGAATCTAAACCCTCCAAATTATTTATTTGAGCTTACAAGAATGAATTGGGGGGAGGGGGGTACGACCTTGCTGCAGATGGTACGACCTACAAAATCTAGTCACCAAATTGCAATTGAGGGCCTCTAAACTACCCAAATTTTCTATACAACCACTATGCTTGCCATATTAGGCAAGAAGCTTCATGATTCAACCCTTTATTGACCTGAATAGTGCTATTTCCTTGGTGCCAATAAGCTACAAGTGGCTGGGGTATTGTCCAACCAACTCAATATTGAGAGTTTTCATTCCCAATCAGAATACCACTTGCTGTAACTGCTGTTGCAGACTACTTCTAGGAAGATTCGTTGAAAAATGAATAACAAATGATGCCGATCATCCCCTGTACATTTTTATGCCTTCTAAACCCCACGTCCAAATTAGGGATTCAATATACCATGATTCTAAAAGAATATTCTCTTTTGCTTGGGCATACCTCATGAGGTTATAATAATTATTAAAGTGGGGCCATTTTATTTTAAGTTGCAATTGCCTAGTTAGGTGTGCAAGTTGGGGGTCACTTTATGACTTTAAGTTACACTTTATAAACAACTTTTATAAAGTCACTTTTAATGTAATGTTGCCACTTAAGGTAAAAGTAACTTTATAATATAATGACATAAAGTAACTCAAAATATAACACTCCAAAGCCAAAATTGGCCAAGTGTGAAGCCTTTTGCAACCAAAATCATCTCTTGTCCACTAAATTCATTTGCGAAGATGACTAACAGATGAATCTATGAATCCTGAGCGATCAACTAAGAAAGTGGGGACATTACAATTAAGGACACTCTAACCAAAATGAGTCCAAAACATAAGGGTAAGGGTTTGCCATTTTTTGCCAGTATAATTTCTACCATACACACATGTGTATTTATATAGACACATGCATACATATGTATTTAAATGATGGAGGGTTTATACCAATATTAATATCAAGAGCAATAACATTAGTTGATACCTCTTTGGCTAAGATCCGATGATTGAGGGGTATATATTCCTCCAAAGTTACTTGAGGCACAATACCAACTTCATCTCTCACGGGGTTAGGGGGTCTTACATTCAACACGACTTGATCCTTGATGGGTTTATTGAAAACTATTTAAATATAGACACACACATATATGTATGTATGCATGTATATAATAGAGGGTTTTATATGAAACCTAGATCATTTTCAAACCCATTTGACATCAAGATTATGAATTTAAGATGATACGTCATCGGCTAAGGGCCAATGATTAAGGAATATTCATTTTGTGATAGTAGAATAAGATACTATCCTAACCTCATCTCATACGAGATTAGAAATTTCGCATGAACAAGACTTGATCCTTGATGAATTGAAGGAAAAATATTTAAATTTCTGTATAAATGAAAAACTCTTTGATACTATGGTATAATTTAAAACATCTATAAAACTAATATTTAATTTAAAATTCTCTCTCACGGCCACCTTCCATGGAACCGCTCGCTAGATCCTGTTCATCTCTCCCATATTCTTCTATTTTATTAAGGGCAGGTCCCCATGCAGCTGCTTAGCTTATTTTTGCTAGCAGCCGCTGCTCAATTTTTTTAGCATGAATTTGTGGAGCTGGTGGCCCCATGAATGTAAAATTTTGCTGCTTATAAAATAAGCAATCATCTTAAATTGCATTATTAAAAGAAATATTTAATTTTAATTGGTCACATAAATTGTGGAAAAAAAATTGGAAACAAATAAAAAGAGGGAAATTGTTTTGGAGAGCCACGTGTCAATCTTCTCAATAAGCGCTTATTTCCAGCCCCCCTTTTTTTCAAAGCTTATTTTTAAGTTTTAAGCCACTGCTGCTCCACTTAAATAGGAAAAGATTCCAATTTATACTTTCCTCTTAATTAAAAATTTGCATGGGAACACTGTGACTGCTTATTAATTTTAAGCAGAAATTAAGCAGAAATTTGCACTTAACCAGTCGCATGGGGACATGGGGTAAGAGGTTAAGAAAATTCCTGCGATGATGGTTTTGGGTTTTCGACTACACACTACTTAAGACCTGGTCTCATCTATAGGTCGCAGTAGGGCGCTCAGGTGTGTGTTTTCAGCTAGAGAAGCGGAGCAGCGGGCGCAGGAGAGCGACGAGGAAGATCAATGGTACGAGAAAATACTAATTTTATATCTCTGCGTGTTATTCGATTCCAGGGTTGCAAATTGATGAATTCATAGCATATATAATCTCCCTTACGATGTATCTTATTCGTGATTATACTGTCCCCGATTTCAAATACCTTGAAATTCCGGATGTTGTGTTTTAATAAATAGTCCTCAAACACTTAAGATCGACTAAAAACTGGTAGATGTTTTTTCAGAAATCTGCATCAGTAGGTGGTTTTTATTCAGAAGGTTTTTTAATATCATTTTAGAGGCAAGCGGTGTTCCGAGTCCAAATGGGATGAGTTGAGAATACGAGTTAGGTTTTGAATGGTGCGTTAATGGTCAAGGGTTTGAATGTTGGGTTTATCGTATAGGGTTTTAACATGAAGCATATGATCTAAGGATTGAATGCGGATATTGTGGGTAATATTGGATATTAGGATTTGTAGCATACGTTTGAGTGTTGGGCTTTATGGTTCAGGGTGTACGGAGGTTTGGTTTTTTAGCAGTTTGGAGGGCTATTTAGTGAGGTAGGTTTGGGATTTCTGTTGTTTTTCAGAGTGTGAAAACTAGCCTCGAAGTCTCAAATTTGTTAATGAAACCAAAAGGTTTGAGTGTGTAAGATTGCCTCCAATATTAGGCTAGAAGTGATCATTAAAGGCTTGCAGTGTCAATCGTGTTATTTGAATCGAAGATTTAATTTGTTATTTTAAACGAATGGGGCTGTCATCATTCATTGCAATTAATCCTATGACTCTTGTAGTAAATTTGTTAATTGAATCATATGGGTTTTGTTAAAATATTTGTTCAGTAGCTAGTTTAGAAGGTCAAATTGTGTCAGTTTGCTGCCTGGAGTGGTGATGTGCTTAGGGGTGCTAGAGGGAGGTTTTCCAAACGAATCTCCTAGACAGTCCATGACTATCAACAATTGTGACTGTCTTTATTATATTTACTGATTTTATGATTTTGTTCTGGCTATTTTATTTTTTCATCAATGCTGTTGGATTGATTATGATATTTAAAGATCTAATGTTTGAGTCCTGCCATTTCACCTTTTCAACAGCGTTGTGGGATTAGATAAAAATCCTTTTGTATTGTCTGAGAAACACAGCTCATTGGGTGTAAACCAAGTCATCTATATGTATAAACCGTTGGATAAATTGCATCTTCTATATTGTTTAAAGCTACACCTGTAGATATCTGCTACAGTATGTGTTGTATAACAGTGTAACACACTTTACGTTCTATTAGTGTGATCATGTTTTATGCATATTAGAATGTTTTTTAATCTGGCTCAGGAGTATCGCCCTTCCTTAAAATACATATTATTGTCTAATCAGTATCCTCTATGCATATATCTGGTTACCATAGTCGTAAGAAGATCAAATGTAACTGTCTGAGGCAAAATATCATGTGTTATCTTAGATCAAGCACGCATGGCTGTATTAGATATTCGTAGGAAAATAATCTTTGGGTAGAATGGATCTTTGAATTTAGATTAAGGGTTTATGATAGTGAGTCTTGACTGTTTTTGATTGTTACTATTAAATGACATTGATGGTGCAAAAATAGGCATACAAAAATTCGACGTAAACAATTTTTTCATTGGGAAATGTGCTACTGGTTTTTGTCCGAGGTGATATCATTTTGGGGCCTCTGATTTGCATGGTTGTTGTCTGTTTTTTCATATTTTCTTAATGTAGTGTCTGAAACAGGTGTTTCTTGATGGTAATTATAGGATTCTCTTGAAGCTATTGTTGTTTGTGTTGACAGATTTATATTGTGCAAAGTTGATTTTGACTAGCCAATTGCCTGACAGATGTGCATGGTTTGATATTATAACGTATTCTTGAGTGGGAAGACTAGGTACATGTCTTGTCTGTAATTGTATTTGCTCTATGGGAGCAACTTAGGTGCAATATGGGTCCAGTAATGTCACTAATAACCATAAATTCTCTATGAAGTGCCCTCTTGCCCTTGTCCAAAATGAATAAATTAGTGGCATCATTGAACTACGGAGATTTTGGGTTCGGGTCACAATTCCTAGGGATTTCATTTCTGAGAAAATAGCCTGGTGTGTCAGATTTCCAGATTGATCTGTAGACCTTCAAAAAATACATAAAAGGGATTTACTAACCATGCTTAAATTGATGCACTCTCCTGTAATTCTTGTAACAGTAACATAGGAGAAATAACAGTATTTCTTAAAGCATTTACATGCTCTAAAGCTTTGCCAATGCTGAAGGAAGCTAGAGGATGAGAAACATAAAATTGCAGGTTATATAATATATTTACTGTTCTCCCTTATTGACAAATGCCATAAGGTTTTTACGTGCTAAGTGGGTCCCTTTGCCTTGTCATATTTTTTTTTGATTGACTAATGAGGGAGTCAATTGGGGCCTTTACCAGGATACCAGAAAAGATATATAAGAGGATAAAAAAGGCCATCATCATACCAGCTTGGTACACTTGAGTTTGTGCTGGTATTTAGTCTCAGCTGAAATTGCAATAAACGTGTTGTATGGTACTATTATCTTTGAATTGTATTTTGATAGGTTAATTTACATTCTTGGTTTGAGAGTACAGATAAAATTTGTTAAACTATTTCGACAGGATATGAGGAGGTTGGTTTGGTTATCTGACTGATGTTAATTTGTTTAGTATAGGTCAGCCGTGATTATTATTTGTATAGGATGATTTATTGACACTACATGGGACGTACTTTTTCTGAAGGTTTCTAATATTTTGTATGGTACATTGCCTTATATTCAGGCTCGTGGATTGAAGAAACATTTGAAGAGGCTCAATGCCCCTAAGCATTGGATGCTCGACAAACTTGGTGGTGCTTTTGTAAGTTAAAAAGTTTTAGTAATGTTTGAGGCCGATTCAAATATTTGAATTGCTAGAAGTAAATGTAACATTTTCAGACAACTATAGTTTTCTTATTAACTGATGTGGTACTTAGTGGCATCGTTTTACTTTTGCAGGCACCCAAACCCTCAGCTGGTCCTCACAAGGGAAGAGAATGCCTTCCTCTTGTGGTTCTTCTGAGGAATAGGTTGAAATATGCCCTAACATACCGTGAAGTTATTGCTATTGTAATGCAACGCCTCATTGCTGTTGATGGAAAAGTCAGAACTGATAAATGCTACCCTGCAGGATTCATGGGTGTGTACATTGATTTGATTTTTGCTATCCCTTTCTATATATGTCTTAGACTATGATTATTATATTGAGGGCACAAACAGTTCGGAAATTTTCCTGATTGTAGAATGCATTTTTTGTCTATCCAACTTGCCCTCTCTCTTGCAGATGTTGTGTCTATTGCAAAGACGAATGAGAACTTCAGGCTTCTCTATGATGCTAAAGGTCGTTTCCGCTTACATTCAATCAAGGAGGAGGAAGCAAAGGTATTATGCCTTTTTTTCTCCAACTCAAGCTGTCAAGAAAATCAGAATTGCAAAAACATATTATGAAATTCTTATGTATGAGCCAAAACTAGCTATGGAACATTAAACTCTGGAAAAGAGCAAATGAGGTTTGAACCAAAAGAAGATTTGTTAAAATTGGACTTGGCTTTATTGCTTGCAGCGTTTCTCTTTTGATGGCCTATGTAACAGCTAATTTAAATTTTTATTTCATTTCTTCTCTTTGCAGTATAAACTTTGCAAAGTTCGTGGAGTCCAGTTTGGTGATAAGGGTATCCCTTATCTTAATACTTATGATGGGCGTACCATTAGGTACCCAGATCCATTAATCAAGGCCAATGATACCATCAAAATTGATCTGGAAACATGCAAGATCACAGAATTTATTAAGTTCGATGTTGGTAATGTTGTCATGGTTACTGGAGGTCGTAATAGAGGCCGTGTTGGAGTAATTAAGAACAGGGAAAAGCATAAGGGTAGCTTTGAGATTATTCATGTTCAGGATTCTGCTGGGCATGAATTTGCAACACGACAAGGTAATGTGTTCACCATTGGAAAGGGCACAAAGCCTTGGGTGTCTTTACCAAAGGGCAAAGGTGTCAAGCTGTCTATCACTGAAGAGGCCAAGAAACGGAATGCAGCTCAAACTGCTGCAGCTTAATTTTGGGACCTGGAAAATATAATTTTCTTTAATGGTTACACTTTGGTGACTTAGTATGAGATCTAGAATGTAGTGTAGTTCTATGTTAAATTTTGAGGCCTTTGCTGAAAATCTGGCATTTTACTTTTTCCAACATTGGTTTATATTTTCTGTAAACATGCCACATAAACAATTTTTCCAAAACGTGCCATGGCTTTTGCATAAAAAGATGCGTGAAGATTTTATAATAGTCTTTGTTAATTACTGTTGGTAGGCAGGTTACTATAGCATTTATTTTGTGCAATTAATTCTAATGAAAACCCAATCAGATCATTTATTTTTTTCCTTCCTAGAGCAACGAGGTTAGGTTTGAACTAAAAGAAAATTGTTAAAATTTGGACTTGGTTCTTGCACTGTTTCTCTTTTGATGGCTTATGATCACCATTTTTTATGTCCTATTAGCTTATGCCAAAAGATTGACAATTTAATTTCTTATTCTCTATTTACTTTTTGATCCTCAAGCGGAGTTAGCCAAAAGATTGACAATCTAATTTCTTATTCTGTATTTACTTTTTGATCCTCAAGCGGAGTTAGCCAAAAGATTGACAATTTAATTTCTTATTCTGTATTTACTTTTTGATCCTCAAGCGGAGTTAGCCAAAAGAATGACAATCTAATTTCTTATTCTGTATTTACTTTTTGATCCTCAAGCAGAGTTAGAGAGACAAGGCATTATATTGTCATTATAAAAAAAAATGTTTCATGTATGCTTTAGGCAGAGACAAAATGTCTGAAGCTAAACACCTATCTAATAGTTTTGGTTTAGATTGTGTAAATAATTTTTTATCATCAACGTTTCGGATCACTCTGTGATCCATCATTAGGATGCAGAGAGTTCTTGGAAAGAAATTTAATGAGCTGCAGATGAAGGTTCCAATATAAAGAAGGGAGGAAGGAAGGAATAGGCATGAGTTCTTGGAAAGAAATATAATGAGCTACAGATGAAGGTTCCAATGTAAAGAAGGGAGGAAAGAAGAAATAGGCACAAGGAAGGTTCCAATATAAAGAATAGGAACAAGGACCAAGAAATCTAAAACTCCAATAAAATAACAAAAAATAATAAAAAACCCAAAATTGAAAACAAGCATAAGTTCAAAAAAAAAAATACAAAGGAGCCAAAGGATAAACAAAAACACCTAACCAAACTACGAACAGCCAACTAAATAAGAAACCAAACTATTACAACAGTACTGAAACATAAAGAAATCCATACCCAAGAGCGAACCCCTCTCTAAGTGAAGGGCAGAGATGCTGCCGCAACGACACCCGTAACCACTACATCTATGCATGAAGTTGCCTGAGATAAGCCCCACTGCGTTGTGCCTACGCCCTCCTAGCTCTTGCAATGCACTCTTGGTAAGCCATGGAAGAGTGAATGAGAAATGGGCCCCCTAAAGCAACATAATCGAATGTCTTAACACCTTTCATGATGGCTCCGTAAACCAGTGCGTGCAGCCTCTAGTTGATTAATTGGGGTGATGAAAGTGTTTTTCATTACCCTAAATGCTCCCCATCGAGACAACCCCTAGAATTCAGCCCCCATAATTGGCAAGGGTAGCAATTGAGCACGGAAGACATATATCATGATGAATGGTCATATAACGTTATCAATATCAAGAAGTATTGGGAAAGGAGCCAGTAGCTGTTATAGGACCAATAACTGTCATCTTTATAAATCATAAATAAATAATTTATTTTGTACCAATAACTAATGAACTTGTAATTGGCATAAAAAACCAAAATAACTATAATTGTTCCTCAAACACAAGTTGCACCAAAAAGATATCTCTTTCATTTATTAAAAATAACATATGTTTACAATTACCACTCAAAGCAAGTGGTCTAAAAGTCAACTTGTACACATTTACATTTACATATGCATGACTAGTGGTGCATGACATGACATGATACAAACATTCATTAACTTACTAGCCTTACAATTGCACAATCTCCTAAACTTCATTTGATATCTTTATGCATTAACTCCATCTGGTTTTCATACCCGCATTTGCAACAAGTGGTGTAAGGCTCTCCAATAAACAAAAAAAAACATTAAAAATAAAATATAAAACTGGATTCATGATAAAATCGTAGAAATTAGACATAATTTGCAAATGAAGTTAGTGATTGTTTCCTACGTATATTCAAATTTGAAAATCAACTACCACAATTGAATGCATTCATTCTCTACATTTGAGCCATTTTATGGAAGGAGATTGTGAAGGGTCATTTTCATTACAAATTTTCCTTGTTTTCATTCGAGTCATTTTTTCAGGTTGGCACACTTACAATTTGTGTGAATATTATCAACGAGTTCAAATATATAAACAGTCTAATTCATTTTTTTAATCATGTCAAAGATTATTTAGTATCACTTGTGTCTTCTAATGAATGTTAATCTCAATATAAAAACAATTGCTTTCTTTTTTTAATCATATGAGAGTTGCATCTTTGACATTTGCATGCGGGGTTTATTGTCAAATTATTAGTTATATGCCATGGACTCTTTCATTGAGATAATATCTTTCATTTCCACATTTTTTTGATTTCATAAAACATATTTGTATACACATGTATAACTCTGTATACACCTATATACATCTGTATACACATGTATACCTTTGCATATACTTATATGCAATTGTATACACGCATATTCTTTTGAATTCATAATACTTGTGTGCAAAAGTATACCTCTGTATACATCTGTATACACATGTATACATGTGTATATACAGGCATGTACAGTTGTATATGCATGCATAAATATGTATACCTCTGGATACCTGTATACCTCTGTATACACATGTATAACTCTGTCAAATAAATACTGTATGCCCTCATGGGTTTGATTTTACTATATGCCTCCAGGCAATGTCTGCCACTATATTCTTTCTGCATGTTTGACTTAACTGTGAAATAATTACTGTATATCCTCATGGTTTCGATTTTACTGTGAAATAATTACTATATGCTCTCATGGATTCGATTTTACTGTCAAAAAATTATTGTATGCCCTCCTGGGTTTGCTTTCCATATTCTTTTGATTTTATAATACATATCTGTATACACACATGTACAAATGTATATACATGTATACCTCTGTCAAATAAATATTGTTTACACATGTTTACACATGTATACACATGTATATACATGTATACCTCTATATACATATGTATACACATGTATACACTTGTATATATGGGCATATACAATTGTATACACATGCATAAATATGTATACCTCTATTTACACATGTATACCTCTGTATACACCTATATACAACTGTATACACGTGTAACTTTGTGAAATAAATATCGTATGCCCTCATGGGTTTGATTTTACTATGTGCCTCTAGGTAGCATCTACCAATATTTTTTTCTTGCATGTTTGTACGTTCAATGATTTCAATTTGACAATATTGTTATGAGTCCAAGTCTAAATATATACTGTTAATTGTATAACTTCATATATTATGAGTCCAGGTGTACTGTTCATCATGCCATGCAGTACAAAGACCAGTAGATCAAGAAGGAGGTCAACTAGAGTCACTTGTGGGGTGCACTTCACTGATACTGAGGAAGTGACAACAATCCCTAACAGAGGAATTGTTCATCCTAACTGTGTTGTTGAAGACCAAAATGTTCAACTAGCTGTTGAAACTGTCGTTCAACCAACTGTTCAAACTGTTGTTAGACGTGCACCCATGTACAAGTGGACCAAAGAAGACATGAAATCAGCAATAGATTGTGTTCAAGAAAAGAAGATGTCCGTTTGAGGGGCATCTATCAAGTATGGTATCCCCACATCCAGTTTGAGGGCCTGGCTGACAAGTGTAACATCCACAAGGATGAGGCAACCATGTACCATACTATCTGAAGAGGAGGTTGAAATAATGCAGTGGTGCAAGGACATGGCTGAAATCGGGCACGGTCTTGAGATCACTCAACTTCAATCTACCATAGCCTAGATAATTGATGATAGGCCCAACCCATTCAGTAATGGTATGCCAGGAAAATCATGGTGGGTAGGTTTTCGAAAGAGGCACCCAAATTTGACAATGAGAATAGCCGAAGGGGTGGACAGTGATAGAGCATTAATGTTGCGACCTTCAATAGTGTCATCCTTTTATAAAAACCTTGAAAACATTTACAAGTTGCACCAATATGGATCAAGCCGGATCTAGAATTGTGATGAGACTGGCGTGTAGGCTAGTAGGAATTCTGGCATGAGAGTGATTGCCAGATTAGGACAGAGATGTGTACCACACTTGATATCAAAAAGTAGAGAGTGGATCACTGTGTTGGCTTGTGTTTGTGCAGCTGGTTTTAGTAATCCTGGATTTTACTTGTTTAAATAAAAAAGGCACATGAAGAACTACATTAAAAATTGTGAGGTAGGGGCATGCATGTCAGTACAAGAACACGCATGGATGACAAAAGAACTCTTTCTTAATTGGTTACAACACTTTGCAACTTCAATCCCCGACGGTGTTTCACCCTCCAATAGAGCCCTCCTTATCTTTGATGGTCATGGTAGCCACATGACATACGACACAATTGAAGAAGCAAGACATTTGAGAATAGACTTGGTAACATTGCTAGCTCATACCAACCACAAGCTACAACCACTCGATGTCAACCTCTTCTCCCCTTTCAAGAATTACTTCAAACAACAAAGATCAAAATGGATGTCAAACAACCCCAACATTGAAATTGGTTGTGAAGAGTTGACAACTATTGCATCAAAAGCATTCAAGCAGGCATTAACACCATAGAATATCATGAGTGGCTTTTGTAGGAATAGAATTTGGCCACTCAATCATTTTTCTCTTCAAAATGATATGAGGCCAAGTGAGGCCTTCGATGTTCAAGAAGACATGCAAACTTGTGGAACAGAAGCAGATGCAACAACAATGGAAGATCAACCGGAGCACATCGCAACTTCTTGCGTTTGTATGGCTATAGTGAGGAATAGATTGACCACTTTGTGCAAAGTTACAACGAAGACATTCAGGGTACACAAGCTACAACTGAAGGTGCAACTTCTCCTCCACAAACTGTCCAACCATGCATTGAAGTGACTACATCAGATGGCTTAAGTTTTCCAACACAAGCTACTGAACCAGATTACTTAAGGGGAGTTGTCAATAACATAGGTGTGCAAACAAATTTCATGAATGATGAAGTTACTCTTTCCATGCCAACCCAACCAGAAATTGATCCAGAAGATGTAATTCATTACTTCACAAATGCATCAAATTGGGTGAACGAAGGTGCTGCTAATTTTGAAGAGGAAGAGCCCATAAGTGATGAAGAGATTGTCCCATGCACACAAGCTGATGGTTATCAAGTGACAAGAGAAAACAACAGATTCTTGAGACTTCCAGTATAGCGAGGTAATCAAACATCGCGGGGAGGTCGGACATAGGTTCTTCGTCTTAGTAGGCTATCATAGATATTGACATCCAATGAGTATATTCAGAAGTTCAATGAGAAAGAGGCGGAGAAGAAGAGACGACAGGAAAAGGCAAAACGTAAAAAATAATAGATGATAGAGAGGAAGGCAAAACATGATGCTGATGTTGCAACTAGGGAAGCAATGAGGGCGGAGAAACTAGCAAGAAAAGTGCAAGAAGATGAAGAAAAAAAGATTAGAAAACAACAAAAGGCAATTGCAACAGATAAGGCCAAGGCTGAAAAGGCACGAAAGGTAGCTGAAAAGGTTGCAAAGGCAACAGAGAAAAAAAATGGATTTGTACAGCACAAGATCCTCTCCCCACCCAACACCCTATTTCCATTCAGATGCTTAATATCTTGACCCCGACCTTACAAGTAATTAGTGAGATGCAGTCTACAATTGCCCCTGGCAATTTGGAAGGAAACCAAGCATTGCTTGAGCATATTGCAAGTTACATAAGTTCCCCTGCTACCCAACAAACTACACCTACAAGTGGATATGTCACTCCACCTCTTGTTCCCAGGCTTTTCCAGAATTGATTAAGTCTGTATTGGTTCCTACACGTCTTTTTTGTATTTTGATTCATGTCGCAACATTTGTTAAGGTGCAACTTTGATATGATTATAAAAAGTCACAATGTTTTTGTAATGTTTTGAAGTTGACATGTCTATCACCAAATATTGATTTTGTTCAATATCTAACTCTTACATGATTATAAAATGTCATAATGCCATTGTTGTTATATTTGGAACTTGAATCGTCTATGTTTTCAAACTGTTTACGTAGCGATTAATACATTTATGCAATGTTGTTTTCCTACTGTTGTTTTATATATGTTTGATTCGTGTATTTATTTTCATACTATGTATTTTAAGCATCATGCAATATTTTTACGTATGTATGTATGTGTACATCCATACATACATAGTGTATGTGTATATGTACATACATGCATACATGCATACATAGTGTATGTGTATATGTACATAAAGTACATTATACAGTTCAACAATGACTATATGTTATACAATACATTTGAAAAAAATTTGAATAAAACATTTCAATACATGTTTATTTATGTATGTATGTATGTACGTATGTATGTATGCATGTATAAACATACATACGTACATTGTGTGTATATATGTACATACAATACATTATACATTTCAACAATGATTGTGTATTTGAAAAAACAAAAATGAATAAAACATTTCAAGACATAAATGCATACACATATTTATTCATTGCTTGATCATATACAATTAGTATGTATGTATTACATTACATACATACATACATACATACATACAATTCTCACAATTTATGTATGTACATAAATACACACATACATACATAGTACTGTATATATACATATACATTTCAATAATGAGTGTATATTTCAAAAATAAATAAAAAACAAAAACATTTAAACACATAAATTTCAACAATGAGTATGCATAGAACAGAAGTAAACATAAAAAAATAGATAACAACTAACAATGTGTACTAGGTCATTGCCAAAGTAAAGTCGTAAAGACTTTACCTGTGGTGAAGGCCTGCTATCTTCTACAATTCCGCCCCAATACTCCAGACATGATTGCAAAATTAGTCACATACACTGACACAAAATCATGCATGCATCTTAAAAAATATATATAGCTTAAAAACAAATGTTGCAACAAGAGGAAAAATCTCCATAAAATATAATGTGTTAACAAACACAATTACTTTTCTGCTGCTGTGATGTTGTCTGTGTCTGCCGCTGCTGATGCCCTAAGGCCGTCGGTTGGTGCTGCCGTCTAGCCCACTATTCGATCCCTTGGTGAGGCTGCTCTGCCTGGTGCTGCGAATGGGGGCTCTGCGGGGGTTTCTTTTGCTAATACATTGGATGGTGATATGGTGCATCCAACGTCCTTTGCTACTGATCGGGTTGACCGTGGCTTGGGGCCTATGGCTGTTATCGTGTGCAAACCCTTGGCTTTCAGGGTGTCTGCTGATACTGATATGGAGATCATCCACAATTCCTCTGTGTTTGAATCTCATGGTCTGATTTGCAGGTTTCGAGGCTTGTGGCCAAGTCTTCCTCAGTTGCACACTTGGATTTCCCAAAGCTGGGAACCGATCTTAAAACGTTCAGTTAACATTTTTCCTTCAGCCAAGGGTTTTTTCATTGCTAAATTTGAATTTGCAGAGGATAGATCAAAAATCTTAGGTATTAATCCTTTCAGCTAGGAGGACAAATTTGTTTTGATGGTTAAACCCTGGTTCTTGGGTTTTAACCCATCTGCTGATTCATTTAATGAGATTCCTATTTGGGTTAGGCTCCCTAACCTTCCCCTTCATCTATGGACGGACTCTCTGCTAGAGGAAGTGGGGGAGGCTTTAGGCGAATTCCTAATGATTGATAAAGATTCTTTCCAAATTTATCATTCTACTTATGCTCGGATTTTGGTTAACATTGATGTTTCTAAAGGGCTTCCAGCTGAGTTAGAGATTGAATCTTCCTTGGGATCTTGGGTCCAACCGCTCGATTTTGATGGTATCCCCTTTAGATGTCGAAAGTGCTTCCAGACTGAACATGTTGCTGCACGGTGTGAAACAGATAAAAAGAAAAATAGATCCGCTTCTTAGTGGAAGGGTGCCTCCTCTGAACACTATTTTGTTAAAAAGAAAAACTTCTCCCAGGTGGTGGCACAGGTTCCTTAGGCTAATGGTATTGCGCCTCTGGTTGCTGCCTCTCTTTCTGGTGTTGCCTTGCCTCAAGAGTGTGGATGCTTGCGGTGGCATCCCGACTGATCGTTTGAAAAATGCAGGATCTTCTTCCTCGATGGATGACCCTCCTGCGTCCCAGATTGCTGTTGGATCTTTGTTTGATTCTCCGATTTCTACTGTCCCTACCTCTCTGGATGCTGGCTCTGTTCCTCCTGATGATGGGAGGTCCTCTATTCTAGACCCATCCTCTTGGCAAAAGGTTGCTGCTAGGGTTGAGGAGGGATGGATTACTGTTAAAAGTAAAATATATAAATTGTCCCAGTCCTCTTTTGATATGACCCTTCGATCCCACAAGGGTAGGACAAATTCTTGATCCTTCCTGGTTGGGTTGGGGTTGCTGGTTTTTGGTGGGGGTCTTTCTTATGTTGTTCCCCTTCCTTTGATTGGGTGTGCCGAGTCTCTTTTGTGTTCTGTTTCTTTGAGTGGACTTTCAAGTTTATCTTTCGGTTTGGGTTGCAGGTCCTAAAACCTGTCTTGTATAGGGTTTCTGGTCCCTTAAAAACTTGTTTTTCCTTAATAAAAAACAAACACAATTACTTTGACATCTTGATCAACCACATACTTGGTTTAACTCTCCATGCTACCACATGCCTACAAAAAATTATACTAATCGGGGGTAGTAAGGTTCTCACTTTAAATCATCCTACAATATTGCATGCACAAGGAGAAGCATTGAATGTTGCAGAGGATATTCAGTGAAAACAGAGAAAATTCATAATGAAAATGACCCTTCAAAATCTGCCTGCAAAAAATTATATTAATCGGGGGTAGTAAGGTTCTAACTTTAAATCATCCTACAATATTGCATGCACAAGGAGAAGCATTGAATGTTGCAGAGGATATTCAGTGAAAACAGAGAAAATTCATAATGAAAATGACACTTCAAAATCTCCTGTTATAAAATCACTCGAATGTATAGAATGAATGCATTCAATTGTGGTAGTTGATTTTCAAATTTAAATATACGTGGGGAACAATCACTCACTTCATTTGCAAGCTATGTTTGATTATTACGATTTAATCATAGAAACCGTTTTATATGTTATCGTGAACTATTGTTTTTGTGTTTATTGGGGAGACTTACACTAGTTATTACAAATGCCCACAAGTTTCAAATTGTCACACACACAAAGATATATATATATATATATATATATATATTGTACATGAACATATATACAGGTTCATGTACAATACATATACATATACATACACATACACATAATAAACCACTGATACATAATGTATACATGTATTCAATTGGCTAATTATAAACCACAGATACATAATAAAAGCAAGTGATACAAAATAAATTTTGATATGATTAAAAAATAACTACTGTTTATACATTTCGAGTACTGCATGATTGAAAACAATGTACCAACTTGAAACCTTTGATATACAGATATATAGATAGGTATATGATATCATTGAAATATAAAAAAATTAAAAATATCAAATTGCAAAATGAAAATAACACCTAATTATAAGTGTCTATGTGCGTGGGCCCGCTAGACATGTTACCATTAAAGTTAGGAGTGTGGGGCGACTTGATATATCAAGTCCTCTTTAATTCCCACCCTCGGCCATGTACAAGCGTAGACTGTCATGCATAAGCAGTTGTCATTGAGCCTTAAAACTGAAATCATTGAACATACAAACATGTGGGAAGAATAGAGTGGCAAACGCTACCTGGAGGCATGTAGTAAAATCAAACCCACGAGGGCATACAATATTTATTTCACAAAGTTATACAGGTGTATATAATTGCATATAGGTGTATATAGATGTATACATGTGTATACAATTGTATATATGTGTATACAAATGTATACAAAGGTATGCATGTATATACATCTGTATACAAATATGTATTATGAAATCAAAATAATATGGAAAGCGAACCAAAGAGGGCATACAATAATTATGCATATAGTAAAATCGAACCCAAGAGAGTATGATGAACAGTAAACCTGGACTCAAAACATATGGAGTTATACAATTAACAATACATATTTAAACCCAAACTCATAACAATATTGTAAAACTAAAATCACTGAACGTACAAACATGTAGGAATAATATAGTGGTGGATGCTACCTGGAGGCATATAGTAAAATCAAACCCATGAGGGCATACCGTATTCATTTGATAGAGTTATACGTGTGTACACAACTATATATAGGTGTATACAGAGGTATACAGGTGTATCCAGAGGTATACAGATTTATGTGTGCATATACAGTTGTATATGCCTATATATACACGTGAATACATGTGTATACATATGTATACATGTATATACATCTGTATATATGTGTATACATTATTTATTTGATAGAGGTATACATGTATATACATTTATACACGTGTATACAGATATGTATTATGAAATCAAAAGAATATGGAAATGAAAATATGGAAAGCGAACCCAGGAGGGCATACAATAATTTTTTGACAGTAAAATCGAACCCATGAGAGCATATAGTAATTATTTCACAGTAAAATTGAACCCATGAGGGTATACAATAATTATTTCGCAATAAAATCGAAACCACGAGGGGAAACAATTATTATTTCACAGTAAATTCAAACCCATGAGGGTAAATAGTAATTATTTCACAGTAAAATCGAACCTGAAGGGCAAACAGTTATTATTTCACAATAAATTCGAACACATGAGGGTAAACAATAATTATTTCACAGTTAAATGGAACCCATGAGGGCATACAATAACTATTTCATGGTAAAATCGAAACCATGAGGGCATCATAGTAAAATTGAACCCACGAGGGTATTCAGAAATTATTTCACAGTAAAATCAAACTGAACCCGTGAGAGCATACACTAATTATTTGACATTAAAATCAAACGCACCAAGGCATACAATTATTTTTTGACAGTAAAATCAATACCCATGTGGACAAATAGTAATTATTTCAAGTCAAACAAAACCCATGAGGGCATACACTAATTATTCATAGTAAAATCTAACGCATGAGGGCATACAATAATTTTTTCACATTAAAATCAAACCCATGAGGGCATATAATAATTATTTCACACTAAAATCAAACCCATGAGGGCATACACCATTTTTTTCACAGTCAAATCGAATGCACGAGGGCATACAATTATTCTCAAACTGAAATCATTGAACATACAAACATGCATGATGAATAGAGTGGTAGATGGTACTTGGAAACACGCTTGCAGACACTCCCTGGAATCATGCTTGCGGACAAAGAAGGGCAATTGCAATGTCCATGTTATGATTTTAGGGTTAAATGACTACTAGTTATGCATGATAGCGTAAGCGTCTACGTGGGAAACGACGAGAATTAAATGGGACTTGATATATCAAGTCACCCCACACTCCTAACTTTAATGTGAACATTTCTACTAGGCCCATGCGCATATACACTTATAATTAGGTGTTATTTCATTTTGTAATTGGATATTTTTTTAGTTTTTATAGGGTGTTTAGTGAACGACTATTGGGGTTTTAAGGATCATGTATCGGTTGACACTTTAAAATGACCAATTTTTTACTCTTTGATACATAATCGAATCCATAAAATGCGTCATCCATGCCCACAAGAAAAATCAATAGCTTTAAGTAGTTAAGTCGCATACGAAGAGAACAAATTTTTTTTTATTGAAATCAGATGAATCATTTAGGAGCTTAAGATGTGCGAAGTTAGCTATAACGGCTACTGGCTCCTTTCCCCTAGGGGAGAAGAATCGATAGCTGAGAGCGCTAATTTCGTGTCTTTCAAAATTCTATGTAACAATATCAAAACACTTCCAATTTTTTACAACTACTTATTTGAGAAGTCTCTTGCTTATAATTAAGGTTTTACATCATTAAATATGATGTCGCATCAACATGTTTTTCAATGAGGTGTCTAAAATGGTAAAAAATAAATTAGACTGATAGTTAAGCACTAAGTCAGGTTTTATTGGTGTGTTGATTTGCCATCACATGATTTGTTGCATTTTAGTTCTAAAAAATGCATTTCATTCTATTAGTACTCATTATAAACATTAACAACTTTCAAACACTTGGTTCAATGGTCAAGTCCATGATATAAGCATCTAAATGGTGTTGAGTTCAAATCTTTTCCAATAAACCACCAATAACAAATCATAAATGTTGTTTTACTTATCACGATGATCGCTATTACTAAGCGATTACATAAGGAATGCTATTTACTTCGAATGTTATGTGATGAATATCAGTTTCACTAAATCAATAGCAATATTTATTGGGTTAATGATAATTCTAATCGGACCGAAGCTACAACATTAACAACAATGACAATTGTTGACATGTGACAAATAAATATAGCAATAGTACATTCTACAATAAAACATTCATAAAAAGAAACACACATACACACGCTCATATATATATATATATATGGTTAAGTTGAAAATGTTCACCATTTTATTATGAAAAAAATTTACAATGTTGAATGTTTATGGTCAGGTATTATGAATGAATGTTTTTAATAACATCCACAAGGCCAAACAACCTATGGATAGCTAATATATCACCGCCCCGCCCTAGGGATGTGGTTTTGATGGTTGGGGATAGGCCATGGACTCAATCATTGGATTATGAGGGCCTCTCCTTTCGTTGCTGAAGATGCTTCTCAATGGGTCACTTAGCTTCAGACTGTTCTCTCTCTCGTCCTAGAGGTGTTGCTACTAGGTGGAAGGATGCTATTGAAGATCACTTGACAATTAATGCTTCTGATTCTGCATTTGTTGACTCCTCTTTGGAGGATGATGTCTCCTCTCGAGATGAGGTGCCCCTTACTGCTGATGAAGCCTTTGTTGATGTTACTGCTGCCATGAACTCTTCCGCCCCTTTGGCTCCTACATCTATTGCTCCTACTCCACAACTTTGCTCTTCACTTGGCGATTATGCTTTTGTTGTTGTTCAACAACAACAGTCTACTATTGTTCTATAGCAGTCTGACAATAACTCTGTGGGGTCCTCCCCACTTGATTTTTCATTGAATGTTCCTAATGACAGTGTTGTTTCGACGGTTGTTTGTCGTAGGCAAAAGGAAAAATCTGCCCCCCTTTACCAACCCCCTCTTCGTCAAGTTTTGGGTGTTTCTCCCCTCTCTTGAGATGGGTTGGGTTGTTGCAAGTTTGATAGATTGTTTGGCCTGTTTGACTTTGTTTGTTTGGGGTTTGTACCCTTGCTTGGTCTATTTGCTGCCTTAGGGATTTTGTTTAATTTTTGATAGTCTCTTGGCTATGTAAAGGGTCAGTGGCCTAGTTAACACTGTTTTTTTAATAAAAAACAATCTAGATAAGCACAAAGAAAAGTCCAACGACAACCCCACCTACTTAATTTATTTTCCTTTATGTATCTCAGATCTTCTTTTGTGTATCTTAATCAAGAAATCAACAACATTTGTTATCTTTTCTTCTTTAAACGGGTTACTCAAGGTGCTCACGTTTAGCATCTCAATGTAATTGATTTGAATATCCTTGTAAGTCGAACACTCCATGATGTAATTTGATTCCGTCTCCATGACTTCTTGATTCAATAACAACATGTTCTATCAACACACTTCTTTAAGTATCATCCATCTTTTGGTTTTACATCTAAGTTGATGCAAACTAGTTCTAAGTTGAGCCGTTAGCACTTTTGCTTTCCATTTTATTTATGCTCCTATGTGGTTATTTTGTGTATGGTCATATGTGGGATTGAAATGTTTGACATAATATCCTCTTTTCCTCCTAAGTTGTCTTGTCCACATACTTTCTTTTAATTTTCCTTGCATGTTTCTTTTAGCTTCTCAATAGAATGAAAACAACTGAAAACAATTCAACATGATAGCATAAGAAGAGAAAAATAGAAATAATTCAGAATACCTAGCAAGAATGATTTAAGACCAAAAAAATAAAATGAATCAATCTATTCTTCCTGAAAAGATATATAAAAATAAATAAATTAAAGACAACAAGGTCATGAATGAAGGCTTGGTAAAGATTATGAATATGGTAAAGAAGTTCTTGCCGAGTATGATCAAACTTTGCTTGATTATGCTAAAGATTGTCTTGAAGAAAAAACTGCAAAAAAATCTTCTTCAAAGATTGATGACGAATTTTTTGAAAAGAAAGAATTTGAGCCACAGTATGCAACTAAGATGGTTCTAGCAGCAAAGTTATATGAAGTTTTTGAACAACCCAACAACAACTATTTTTTTTTTTAGGTATTTATGACTATCAGGAATCTGTACAACAATTCTATGAAGAAGATCCATAACAATTCAATGCGGTGGAAGATGATTGACCAAACTATCTGTTGGTGTAAATAATTATTCATCTTGGATATTATTACACTTACTTAAGTTTACTTAGGATAATGTATTTCATAGTAGTTTGGATATGAGATACTTGGGTGTTTGTGCCATATTGGGATAGTGTGTGTAGGAGAAATTCCACCTTTTATGGTGTTGATCTTGTTGTTACACTCCACATTCAGTGGGTGATCCACCTCATGTGGACTATTATATTATTTCTCCTACCTACCCACACCTATTTCCTACCTACCCTTGTTTCTTATTGAGCCACATGTCATGTTTGTGTGCTCACATATCCCTAGCCTTGCCTATAGAAGCAGGCTCATCTACATTGTATGTAACTATTGAATCATTATTATTGATCATTTTCTATTGATGAGAATACAGTTTATTCTTGTCCTATATTGTGTCTCTATTTTGTACATTTCATTGAGCTCTTGATCTTGGCAAAATCTCACATGGTATCAGAGCCATTGGGGCTTCATTGATTCGTCCTGAAGAGGCATTATTGTGACGTCAAGAGGCAGATCTGAGGAACAACATCTTTTGGAGGCGTCCTAGACCAGATTCGACCCCGCCATTGTGTCCAGAAAGTCGTTTCCATGAATTTTGGTTATAAAGTCGGCCTATTATGGTGAGAAAATTTTTTTCTCCAATTTTGCTATAATCGTACGGATTTTCGAAATTTTATTATATTTTTTCAATTTTTTTTTTCATTTCTTAAGTTATTTTTCAAAAATCAAAAAATCAAAAAAAAAAATTGAAAAATTTCGAAAAAAATTGAAAAAAAATAAAATAAAACAAAATAAAAAAAGTGCTTGTTTGGGGCTCTGAAGACCCACCCGGTACTTGCAGAGGGTGTACCGCAGGTTGCAGCTGTCGCCGTACCTGTCTCTGCAGCGCCGCCCGTACCCCGTCCTGCCACAGGCCGCACAGGAACGCCGCCGCCGTTTGGACCGCTTCCAATCTCCGGCGACAGCAGCCACCTCCCGCCGGCCAGGACACCACCTCCGCACGACGCCACCGCCGGTGCCCAAGTCCTTCGCGCCGCCCCCGAGCTGCTCCGCTCCGCCGTGCAGGTCCTCCCGCCGTGCAGGTCCTCCCGCCGCCGCCCTCGCCGAGATCTGCCACTGCCGCCGCCCGCAGGTTCCTAGCGCCTCCCCCGCCCACCGGCTCTGGCAGCTCCCGACCGCCGCCAGTCCACGGCTCCGGCCATCTCCGCCGTCGGCGATGACCTAACCCGAGCGGCAACCGCGTCCGCCACTAGGCCGCAGGAAAACAGTCAAGTGCTCCACCACGTCAGCTCTGTACGACAGCCCAGTCAACTACCACGTCACTGCACCACACAGCCTGTCCGTATAGTGCCACGTCATCCGTACGGCCTACACAGTCACCTGCACAGTCAGCAGTCTGTACAATACGAATGCCCAGTCAGCAGGGAGGCGAAGTTTTTGCGACGTTCATACGACCGTCAAATTTAACATAGTGACTTGCTGACGTCAAAGCCACATCAGCAGTTTTCAAAAATTTTGCAGGCCCCTCTCATTGAGCTTTTTGATTTTGCAGTTCAACTTCAAATGGCCATAACTTGCTCATTTTTGCTCCTTTTTGGGTGCAATTTTTTTTGAAATGGGCTAGAATTTCGTGCTCTCCGCAGTGGTGAAGAAATTTTTTGATTTTGATGCACTGATTTTTCAAAAAATGCAGTTTTTGGTGACTGTACCTGAGTAATCTCAGTTTTTGCAACTTCAGAGGCTTCGTTTGGGGTCATACGACCTCTTTTTCAGGTGCTATTTTTTTGGAAAGTGCATATTTTTTTGTCTACTTTCACATGATGCTATCAGATTGATGCCATTGTAAGTAGAAATTGTACTTTCAGATTTTGGCCCTTTTTTGGCTCTCTTGGTACTTCTATATTTGCTTGAATCTCAGTTAGATTCATTGCACTATTGATTGAAGTCTCTTGTATCTCATTTGAAAAGTTGTAAAATTTGCATCATAAGTCCACATTGCCTTGTTTTGCAAGTGGCTCATTGTAATCGCACTAAGTATAAAGTGCCAAAATCATCACTTTGGGGGGGTACTTTGATTGATTGAATTTGGGGGGGTGTCTCTTGTGCTTTTGTGCTCTTGTGTTCCTTCTTTTTTGCTGCTATGGGTTCTTCTAAGTTTCCTCTCTTAACTCCACATAATTATGCTACTTGGAAAATTGATGCATGGAGTAAACTTATGGAAAAAGGACTCACTCATTACATTGATGGAACTATTGTTGCTCCCGCTGATCCTAAGGTTGATCCAGTTGGTCACTTGGATTGGCTCACTAAAAATATCATGGCAATTGGTACCTTAAGAAAGTATGTATCAAAGGATCTCATTTTTCATATTGAGAAATGTACTCTAATCAAGGATGTTTGGCAAAAGTTTCAAGACTTGTATGGTCAAGTTGATAAGATTAGGGGATATCAAATTGATAGTGATCTCACCATGTTAGATCCCAAGAACTTTGATACTATACAAGATTATGTCACTAAAGCAAATGAGTTGAGGGCACAACTCAAAGATTGTGGCATTGATAAGAAGGATACTCAATTGATATTCAACTTGATAGGGAAGCTTCCACAAGAATATGCAATATTTGTTTCTAGTTTCCAAACCCATAGGATGACAATGGGTTCAAGCTACAAAATGCCTACATTTGATGCTTTCAATGAAATGTTGATGATGGAACAAACTAAGTTGATAAGCATGGGCATTCTTAAGGCTTCTAAGTCTCAAGCATTAGTGGCAAATCAAGGGAACAAAGGAAATCAAGGAAAGCACAACTCAAACAAGAAGAAATGGCAATCAAAGCCTAAGGAAAAAGCACCATCTTCTCCACAACAAGGAGATTCATCCTCTTCCAAGAGAGATAATTCACCAAAAAGGGAGAGACCTACTTGTGCTTATTGTAAAAAGATTGGTCATGAGGAGCATCGTTGCCATTCTAAGAAGATTGATGAGCTCACACATATCATCAAAAAGCATAACATTGATTTGCCTAAAGTCTACAAGAAGGATGATTCATCAACTTCCACTTCCTCACATTCAAAAGGAAAAGGGGAAGCATTCATGGCTTCTACAAGTGGGAAGACTCACTCTTTTGGAACAAGAAAAGGAAAAGCTCTATGTGCTACTACCAGTCATGATTCAGAGAGATGGCTTTTAGATTCAGGGGCTTCTCATCATATGGCATCTTCGCAGTCTATGTTCTCTACATTTGAGCCTTGCACCATGCCACAGATTTTGATGGGCAATCATACATACATGGATGTGATTGGGAAAGGATCTATTGACATTGGGGATAACTCCTTCAATGATGTGTTGTGTGTACCCCACTTGACAAACAATCTCCTTTCTATCTATCAAATCACACATGGCACAACTAAGAGAGTTGTGGAGTTCACACCTTACTCAGTTTTCATTAGAGACATGGAGACTAGAGCTATCATTGCAACTGGGGTTGGCTGATCATGCATCTCGGTTATACTCCTTTTCAGATTTTGTTGATGATGATGATTTCACATTTGATGATTCTACACATGTTGATCACACTTATTGTGATGGTTCAGATTTTGAGGAGAACTTTGGACACTTGAACATGGGGATTCTCACATGTGACCCCATTCTTGAGTCTTGTATTTCATTTCCTCATATTGATATCACATCACCTATTGCACCTGATGATGTAGATAGTGCGACAGTTTTGCCTTCATGTGATTCAGTGCAGCAGGATATTCATTGTCTTCCAACTTCAGATTCATGGGATGATTACTTGATAGACATTGCAGGTTTGTTTGTGGAATCCTACATTGCAGATTTGGGAGGCATCATTGATGACATTCATCTTCTCTTTGATGAAGATGATCCTTCTTCGATTGTTGCGAGGGAACACTCTGACCCTCTTGTTCATTCTCTACATGATCAATCTTTAGAGGTTGACATGATTGTGGATACTTATGTACAGCAGTTCGAGGTCTCTTTATTTTTTGAGGAGGCATATGAGTCTTTGGGACATGTTCTACATCCATCTCCACTAGATCTTGGAGTGCCTTTTTCAGCAGTGTGGCACAGTTTACCACCTTTGGAGGGGGTATCTTTCAACATCGACATGGGGACACTTGAGCAGTTTTCAGAAATTCCTTTCATCATGAGTTTTCTTCATACATCTTCCCTTCATGATTGGGAAGACTTCATAGATACACCTTTAGTTTTGTTTCTTCCTAAGGGGAGGAATGTTGTTCGACATTCGTGGAGCAGTTTCTTCATACATCGAGCTTCTTCCATTGGTGCAGATTCTCCATTGAGGGGGGGTCACAATTTGACTTCTCTTCTTCTCTCATATGGGGGGGACTTTTTCCTCACATGGGGTTTTGTTCCTCACATTCTTCTATGAGAGTTCTCTTGTATGTTTTCATCTCTCTTTTGGGGGAGGGTTTTTTCCCATTGGGTTTTTCTCTCTTTCCCCACTTTGTGAGAGATTTCATTGCATTGGTTTTCATGCGTTTGCATTTGTCATGTTTGTGTGCTCACATATCCCTAGCCTTGCCTATATAAGCAGGCTCATCTACATTGTATGTAACTATTGAATCATTATTATTGATCGTTTTCTATTGATGAGAATACAGTTTATTCTTGTCCTATATTGTGTCTCTACTTTGTACATTTCATTGAGCTTTTGATCTTGGCAAAATCTCACACTATCAATCAAATCCTAGGAAGCCAACAATTCTTGTCACACTGAGAGGATATGATAAAATTATTTTTGCTCGTTTAGAAATAGGTTCTATAATCAACATTGCCAAAGAATATATTTTACCAGATGATTATTGGAATTCTTAGAATATTTTGATACAGGGTATTGGATCCAAAAAAATGATGAAAAAGAAAGCATATGATATTTCAATAAATATAGAAGAGTTCAATTATTTTTGTTCATTTTGGCAGGACAATAACATAAATACTGACATCCTCTTAGGATGGGATTTTTTGGTCCAGTTTCAAGAATTTTCTTTATCTCAGATAGGTGTTATTTTGGGAAACAATTGAAAGACTAAATTCCATCATATTTACTAAAAGATGGATTCATCAATGCAATCAAAAGATTTGATGTAGATGTAAATCTTAATCTTGAAAATCCAAAGTCTTTTGCCATCCAAAAAGTTAAAGAGCTTTACAAGAATGTTAAAGATATTGGAAATAAATTTCTTTGATAATCCTATTTTAGTATTCAAAATTTATGCATGGGGTGATTTGTAGATAGTCTCAATTTCAAGAAAAATACACATTTTGTCCCCAAATCTTATTAAATGATAGTTGATTGTTTTAAAAACATTAGTAAGACAATATAAGAATGTTCATATAATATTCCAGTGCAAAGATGTTACAAGCCATTTTCCCTTAAGTCATCATAGTGTTGATAAACCTATTACTATATCTAGTCCCTCATGTAAAATTTATTATCTTACTTCACTGCATATAAATTTGATTTCATTCTCTTAAATATAATCTATGTTGTTGTATATTTCCTTGAAAACCAATTGGAATAGAATTGAGCATGACACCTAGATCAAAGGCAATTGATATCATTTGGAGACAAAATCATTGTTACAAAAAAGACTAAAACATACTTTAGGTACAAGTATATTATGGAAATTGATTATGTCTTCAACATGCCATGACTTCATCTTATTCTTCATATTAGACGATGACGTATCCTAGAATGGTGGTTTGGCTAGACATTGGACCTAGGATGACGATACAACATAGTTGGAATCTACTATACATAAATGTATTAAATAATAATATAATGAATATTATAATAATAAAGCAAGGTCTGACACTATTAACCATTTGGTGGGATATTCCTCCTTGCAATCTAGATAAATATGATTTTAGCTTTAGAATCTTAAGTCTTGCATGGCATGTCTATAACTAGCATATGGATTTGTTTGTCTTGTGGTGTTAGACATGTTAAGCTTTGATAGTAGGATGCAAAATTTTCTTAAAAACCGTGATGACAACCATGTTAAGCCTTGGTAGCAGGATGCACATTTGTGTAAAAAGCAAGATCCTTGTAGCCACTTACGATAGTTAAGTGGACCGTTCTCAATTTTTGGGTATCTTAAAAAGTGATAATAAATAAATAATGGGCCATTAGATTTAAATAATTATTAATATACTCTTACAAATATTAATATTTATTGGACAAATATTTGTCCTCTAGTATTAATATTATGAAATGATGCTAATAATCTAATTAGGGTTGTATTTTGCCATAAAGAGCTTGTTTCATCTTAAAGTACGTACAACACTATTACAATATTCCCAAAATACATACCATCACCTACCACTCCACTTTCACTATCTTCCAAAAATTCCATCTACTTTTCTCCATCTACCACTAATCAAAAGCACCCACTTCCATCTACCACTTTCATCTACCCTTCGCCTGCAAATGCTTTAAATAGAGGCCTTGTGAGTTCATCCGAGACATTAATTTTTTTTAAGTGTTCGAGTATGTCAAAATTTAGGTGAAGTGTCTTGAGGCAAGTTAAGAGTATCCTCTACCCTTGCGCTTCCATCTGAACTTGGGATTATGAAAAATTAAAATGGTAATAGAACCTGGAGTATTTGTGTAAAAAGCCTTGTCATTATTGTAATTTCTTCGAGCATAAGCAATATAAATATTTGTAGAGTCTATTTTCAACATTGTGTTCATTTACTGCTTTTCATTCTATCATTTTAAGAAATATTTAGAGTGTAAAGTTTTAAAAATTTTGCAAGTAACTGTGGACCTCACAAAAGTAAGACTCGTTGTTTAAGCTAGGGAGGTGTTGTTAAGGGCAACCATGAGCCAAAAAATTGTAGTAGTGAATGAAGACCAAAATTATAAATAAGATATAAAACTTTCTTGTATTTTTATATGTGCCAAGTTGTAACGAGTTGCCATTTATAAAAATACAAGAAAGTTTTAGATCTTACTTGTAATTTCAGTTTTTGTTCACTGCTAGAATTTCCCATCTTACGGCTACACCTCCTTGACTTCAACAATAAGGTTCACTTATGTGGGGTCCACAGTAACTAACCCATGGGTTAGTGCTGCTGCCTTTAATAACGCCTCCTTGACTTCAGCAACGGGTTTTACTTTTGTGAGGTCCACAATAACTAGCACAAGGGTTAGTGGAGTGTTCTAGACACATGCAATCATTGCTCCAATATGAAACGACTCAATGGTTTTGCAATGATCACAACACTTATTTAATCATGGCCTGGTGAAACCAGCAATTTCACATTGTAGCATGGAAGACTCAATTTTTTCTCATTCTCCCTCCCTTATGGAGTTTGAATCCTATACAATGTGTCTTCTAAACTATGTTACACTTCAAATATGAAGTCTTTTGACCCTTCTACAGATCAAATTGGTCTATCTCATATTCATATGATTGTCGATCAAATGTGCGTTGCGAAAAATTAAATTCCTGATCATTACTACACGAGTGACTTTATTTATTTTTCTACCGTTCACGATTTTAAGATAGCAGGAGTCGGTACTCCAGTTCATAAATTATCTGATCATTTAAATTACTTTAATGTTGGTGTACAACAAGATACGAGTTTGAGGCAATTGAAGAATGGGTGCATCGTGGTGCAACATAAGATCCTGCTTCTAGGGTAAAGTCGTCCATTTGACCAACAATGCACAGTTTCATTCATTATGTTGTTTAAAAAAAGAAGATAAAACTGAAGCATTAATACCAAAATCATATCTGTAAATGCGTAATTTGGAAAATAACATCTGTAAAATTCATACAAAGAATGTAGAGACTTATTATAACGAGTTAATATAGAAACTTACACCTGAGCAATACTTATGGAAAATCAATATATAGGAAAAGCATTAACACATAAAAATAATTCAAAATTTATTGTTGAATTACTTCAATAGTATTACCCCGATTCCAGACAGCGGAAATTACCCAGTTGCGTATATTTATAGTACTTGAGATGTGAGTTGCTAATTTGCATAATTACATATGAATCCTACTAAGGTAGCTTAATCTTTGATCTGTCGGTGACTAAGTCCTTCCAAGCTACTGCTTTCATTAGCTGTATTATTGTATAAAGTATTTTATTTCACAAGTTTTGAACTTTTCCCGTAGCCCAATATGTACACCAAAACCTTCCCAAAATGGTATTCCTCACTTTTTTCTTGGGTCCCTACAAATGTTCCCATCATGTTTTGAACTTTTCCTTTAATAGCAATAGTTATTTATCTTTTCAATCGCTTTTCATGTTTATCAGCTACATTTCTTAACCGATGATTATAATACAAGGACTTTTTAGAAATGCATGTTCTTTTTGTCTCCATTATCATCGCTGTATGTCAGACAAGGCCAACATGCATGGTAATCAGATGTTCGATGAAGCAAGATCTATTTTAATACAACATCAACTATGACAAGCTAGACTCACTCAATATTCAAATGCAAAGGTAGTTTAGCTATGGACTAAACCTTTCATGTTAATATTACCAAAAGTTGAATAAAAGCTTGGACGCTGTATTTTTCACAGAAAGTTGAATAAAGCTTGGATGCTGAATTTTTCACCTGTCTCTTTATTTGTACAAAGATACTTTTGATCAATTTATCCTCAAATACCATAAACCCAATATTTTCATTAGATTTTAGGGAAGTAAATTTTATTGTTAAAAAGAAATAAATGTATTAATTGTACCTAGAATTGTTTAACAGGAGTTGCAGGGAGAGAGCATGATGTTCTTGAAACACAAGTTCTATACCACGTGCTTTAATGAGGTGACACATCATGGTTTGGATTTGTGCAAAGCTCACTCAATCAACAATGAACTAAGTGGATTCGCCTAAAAGCAAACATATTGTAATATAAAGTAGCAATTTATAGTAAGCTCCATTGATGACTTCTTTAATACCGATCTTTATTGAAAGCATATATTTATCATCTTCCTATACCAATATACAACTGTGATTATAAAGTAATCAAACAATGGTATTTTTCGAGATAGCATTATGATTAACTTATTTTTACTGCTTCAACAGTACCACACGACTAAATGTAAACCAGTAACATTTACTTGATTAAAATCCATGATTGCTTGCCTTAAGAATTGTTAATTTTAATGGAGAGTCGATTTGCTCTTCTCAAGTGAATTCAGAAAAAATCTTGTTAAATTTGTGATTTAATTGCAAGTAACCATTCAGCCGTAGCTTGCATATGGTAGTTAAACTCCTCTAGTTTAACATTTTTTATGACAGGAAAATTAAATAATTTTCCTTGACACCCTGATTTGTCGAACATTTATAATCATGTCAACTTCTTTAGTCATGCAATGCCCTTCCACTTCACAAAAGGAACTTGTTCACTACTAAAAATTGAAATTTAGAATAATGAAGTGCATCGTGCAAATAATACTTACAAAATTACTTATAAAGAGATTAATTGTTTGGAACGAAATGAGCAGACAATGTCAAAGTAATGTCCCTTACTTCTGTTTAAGCATACATTACCCATTGCTTCAGGGGCAGCAAAGGAGATTCTAGAAGTGGAACAAGGTGAACACTGTGCCTTTGCCCATATATCTGCTGGGATTGTAATATGAGTGTATCTAATTCTTGTTTATGGAAGATGCTGGTTGAGATTATTTGTTTTTCCTGCATTCTTGTAACCCTTTTCATGACTTTTTAGGAAATGTTTGTTGGCATGGCAAGTTTTTGAGCAATCCTCATCTAAATTAAATTCCAAGGTCATGACTGATTTATATCAGTATGTTCATCTCGAATTCCTATCATTGAATGTCAAGGCACAACTTTAAGCCACTAGATAATTTTAGTGTGAAAAGTGAAAAATATCGTGCATCAAAGCTGAATCCATCTTTCTAACATTAGCAATGAAAGATTAATGGAGGCAAGTATTACAGTTCAACAATCACAAAATATTAAACTTATTTCGTGTGAACATGATATGATGTAAGACAAATGCAACATGAAATGCACATTATAAGAAATCCATTATTTTGTTTCAAATTTTGGTAGGTACAGAAGGGCCTATTACTAGAGGGCAAGACTATCTTGACCTTGTTGTGACATTTTCACACATCACCCCATTGCAAATGGGGACCCCCTACTTTTTAGGCCCTCTCGGTTTTTTTGGTTTTGGTTTTCGGGTCTTTTCGTAGCAGTCTCGTTAGTCTCTCTGTTTTGCAAGTGTTTGGGGATTAAATTAATCAAGTCTGCCTTTCATTTGAGTGATTTTGGTGAAGTCTAGGGCTTATTTTGGCTGTTTTAGGGTTTCTGTCTTTAGTCCTAGATTTTACAGGTTTCTATTAGGGTTTTTGAAAAACTGAGCATGAAACTGGAATCTGGATCCTTCAAGGAACCTCCCAATAAAATTTGCGCAAAATCGGAGCAACTTTCTATTTTTAGAAAGTTCCTATTTTTTAGGGATTTTATTGTCTCGGAATGTCTTCATTTGGCCAAAAATCAAACTTACTATTTTTAGTAAGTTCCTATTTATAGTACGTCATCTTGCGTCCTGTCTTGGGGTCTAACACTGACATTTTGAAAAGTTTTCTGTTTTTGGAAAGTTTGTTTTGACAGGACCATTCAGGCAAACGATGAAGATCAAACATTCACGACTACTTCTAATTTCGGAAAGTCAGAAAGCAATCAAGATCAATCAAAAAATGGCTAAGTGTTGGAAGCCCAAACCTGAAGTGGAAAGCTCGAGAAATTTGTCTCTATCTAGGAAATCGCCTCAAGTTCTTATATGGTGGCCCGATCCGGAAGAGGCTCAAAATCCATCCAAGTCCAGAAGAGGCACAATTCAATGGAATTCCTCCTCCACAACAAATTTCCGCCCAAATCCTCAACAGGGCGCCAAAATGGAGGGGTCATGGAGGATTCACAATTTGATGAAATTCCTCCTCCACAGTGAAATTCCGCCCAAACACTCAATAGGGCGCCAAAATGGAGGGGTCGTGGAGGATTCACAATTTGATGAAATTCCGCCTCAATAGTGAAATTCCACCTAAACACTCAGCACGGCGCCAAAATGGAGAGGTCATGGAGGATTCAACATTCAGTGAAATTCCTCCACAAGCAAGAATTCCGCCCTAGAAGGTACCAAGGCGCCAAAACCACCTTGCCATGGAATTCATGAAAAATGTTGAAATCCTTGACTTGATCAAAATAGCACCCAAGAAGGTCATAGGGCGCTAAAGTTGAGGGTTCTTGGAATGCAAGATAAAATGGTGAATTCCATGACTTAGGTGAGATTGCGCCCTAGGAGAAAGGAGGGCACTAAAGGAAGGTGTGTAGGGAGAGGTGAAGAAGTGCATGAATCCTTCACCAATGCAAAACTCTGCCCAACACTCAGGTAGGGCGCTAAAATGAATGATGCATGGAAAAGAATTAAAAATTATTCCTCCTTGAACAAGTGAGAATTATGCCCTAGGCTAAAGGAGGGCTCTAAAATTAAGCTACCATGGAATTCACAAAAAAAAAAACATCAAAATTCTTCCTTCCTTGGAAGGGCACCAAAAAGAGATCCATGAAAAAGGTTGAAAGACTCAAAATTTCTTCACAAGTGAAAAATTGTGCCCTGACCAAGGAAAGGATGTCGAAATGGTTAAGTCAGGAATAAAAAATCAAGGACGAAATTATGAATTCCACGCCTAAGTTGGAAAACTGAAAATTTGTCTGAGGCACGCGAAAATCCAAGTATCAAGGATATGGGAAGGATGAATTTCCTCTATCAAAGTCAAAATTTCAGGCCCAGTTAGGAAGTTGAAAATTTTCTAAGGCATGGAAATAATGAAATTCCTTCACAAAGCTGAATTCCACGTTCCACGCCTGAGTTTAAAAGTCCGGGATGGAAATTTCCAAGGCAAAGGAGAATTTCGAGGGTCAAGGAGGAATGGAAATGCAGGAAATCCCCTCGGGAATAATTTTGAAAAATCCTATTTTTAGACACCAATCACATCCAAAATTCGAAATTTTCATAGATTTGGATTCGTAGGAGAATTCTCTCCCTCTTGGACTTGAAACCCTAATTTGTGGAAAATTCTTAAAAAATAGGAGATGGTGAAAATTGATGGAAAATCTTCTTCAAGCAAGGAAAGTTGAGGAGACTTCAAGAAAATTCTTCCTCAATTGAAATTTCCCTCTCCAACAATTCCAGATGTGCAGGAGCGAATATACGACAACGAGGTCCACTTGCATGGCGAGGATCTATTGAACACGTGGCAGTAGAGTGGTGCATTCATTACCGGAATATTTGACCAAATGGTGACCCAGTCATTGCATGTTGAATTTATGGCAGATTCCTTCTGCATGCAGCCGTCACGTTCAGGAGATGATGGTGCATTTATGGCATCAGGGGCCATTTTTGCATGAGGGTACATTCATTGCATAGTGGGCACTTTTTAAATGTAATGGTTAATTAATGCTTTATGGGTGCCATTTTCGGCAGGACTGTAATTAATTGTATATGGGCTTTATGGGGTATTTATTGCTGATTCCCACCTTGTTGCATTTTGAGTGGAGAATCTTTTGGGCTTGAAGCCTATATAAAAGGGGTGACCCCCCTCATTTGTAAAGGAGGGAGACTTTGTATGAAATTGTTGCGATAAGTTTTTGAGAAAATAACATTGAAACGTTGTTCTCTGATGGTGTCCACTTAAGTTATTTTTTCAAAACTTGCATGGTTTCACCTTCCTCACTTAGAATAGATGTAGTATAGTGCTTTGATTTCAATGGAGAATGTAATGGTGTTTGATGAATTTCCATGGTTCATACTTTTTGCATCTTGCTGATTGTAAGATGCAGTGTAAAGTTCGCCCAAAACCCCAGATTTGTGCTAAGTTTGATTGTGGATAGTCATTTGGATTGCGTCATGTTGGGTATTCAAATGCACTTTCTCGATTTGAAAATCCTTCAACATCCTCAAAAGATTGCACAAGTTCTTGCGGAGTTGTAGTTAAACTTGGCGAAGTAGAGCTTGGTTTATTTGGAATTTGTCCATTGAAGCATTAACTGTTGATATCACTGCCCTTAGGAGTAGATTTAGATCCTTCTAAACCCTTTTCCTCTTTACTTTCAATTCATTTTAGTTCGTTTGAAGTAGAAGCATCACAAATTCGCTATATCCGATGATGAAATTCTAGCCACAGCAAAGAAGTGAAAGAATGATGCAAACGTAAGGCCCCTTGGATTACTAGCAATCACATCAGCCAGCTAAGTCACGTCCATAGCATAAAAGAACCTTGGAGTCGATTGCTTCAACTTCTTGCAATCTTAGCATGCAATCGCACTTTGATCAAGAGAGAGTGAAGTGACCGTTAGGCAACTTTATTCTGTGTTCAACGCTGTCATAAAAAACAGATCAACAGACCTAAAACACCTTTTTTAAACAATGACACTAAGTAATTATTGTAATAATAAATATTTTTTATGATAAGTGAAAGCAACTAAGTTCAAGTCCAAATTTTAGGAGGGAGGAGAATGGAGGAAGAAAGGGAGGTGGCAGAAGGGTATGGAGAGAGAGAAGTGGAGACAGAAACAGATGGAGGGATGCTTGTCACTGCTTTTTATGACACATAAATTTTTTCTTGTAATTGTTTTAGTTCATTAAGATGTATAATAGAGCAGTAACTGAGTGCATTCATTGACAAAAGTATCTACTGATTCTTTCATAGGATGGAGCTACTAACGGAAGAGCACAATTTGAAAGTGTTCACAATAACTAAAAATGAACAGCCTTGCTCTCAGTATCCACACAATCTGTTTTAACTTTATCCCGGTTGCCAATACAATTATGGCAAGAAATTTAAGCAGGGTACCTTTGCATATACCACAACAAGTATAAGTGAAACTTCAATAGAGGAGGCGATTCTTTAAATCAACCATAGCAGGATGAGACAAATCCATTAGTGTAATTCGTGTGTAGTCTGGTATTCAATGTTGATGTTTGTAGCTAGGTCGGATCCCTTCTAGGGCCGACTGAGTACTCTTGGCAATTAAGTGGCCTGTCGACCTTAGGCTTATTATTGATTCAATGTGACTTTGTGTAAGTCTGGCCCTAATTGGGCGTCATATGTAACTTGTAAATAAGAAAGACCTATATGTAACTTGTAATCTACAGGTCTGATCCTATTCTTGGCGCCAAAACAATAAAGCCGACCTAGGTAAATTGGGAGGCTATGTGACATATATATTCAAAGCATCATTCATGCTTGTGACACATTCATTCCACACAGCGATCTCCTTCAGCAACAATCAGAGAATACATTCATTCAACAGTGATCAGCGAATAGCATCTACAGTCAGCAAATATCTTCTTAGGACAGCGAACTACCACTTAGGGACAGTGAACTTCTTCCAAGACAGCAAGTCCATTCAAAGGCTGCGAATCTTCTTCATTATCAGCGAATGTTGTTTGTCTTCCTTGATCAGCATTCAAGTGTTCTGCAGATAAGTCCATAATACTGCTGTGCCCTAGTTTTGAATCCATCACTCTATTGTGCATATTCTGCTGGTCAAGTGCTTCAAGTGTTGAAGTGGACTTGTAAAGATTTATACTGATTTTGCCTAATAAGATCTAAGATTATTGTTGGGTTTTTCACCTCCAAGATGGAGGTTTTCCTAGGGTATTCTGGTGTTCTTTATGTGCATAGATTTTTGGTTTTCCGATTTTGCTATCTATATATTACAGTCTGATCCTAAAACTAACATGGTATCAGAGCTAAGGTTGATTCAGTTGTGATCAGACTTTGTGATAGCAGCGCTCCTACTTCTTCACGCCATTTCCAGCGTTGAAGATGGTGACCGGTTTAAAGGCTGAAGATAGACTTGACAGAGCTTTGAACTTCACCTCGTGGAAGGTTAGAGTCCTTATTGCACTTGAAGAGAATGATCTACTTCAGTTTGTAAAAGGAAAAGATCAGCTTGAGCCTGAAGATCAAGAAGAGAAACTCCAATTCAAGAAGAATGCAGTCAAAGCCAAGAAGATCTTGATTGACTCTGTGAAGGATCACCTTGTGCCTATCATTTCCAAGATGCCTTCAACAAGAGATATGTTCAAGACATTAGAAGGGATGTATGAGATCAACAACACAAGTAGAGCACTTGCATTGAGGCAGCAACTTCATCAAGTCAAGATGGCAAAGGGTGAATCAGTTATATCCTTCATGAAGATTGCAGAATTGAGAGATCAACTTAGCGCCATTGGAGATGAAGTTGTGGATAAGGATCTTGTCATGCTAGCGTTGAATGGCCTTCCTCACTCTTGGGAGCCATTTATCCAAGGCATAAGTGGGAGATCCAAATTTCCCAAACTTGATTACCTTCGTGCTGATTGTATTCAAGAAGAGTCAAGGTTGATATCAACAGGAATTGAACATAATCATTATGATATGGAAAATCAAGTCCTTGCTACACACACTTCAATGGAAAGAGGCAAAAGAAGAAAGAGAGATAGTGATAGAGGTCTAGATCCTGTTCCGGAAAAGGACTTATCTCACATTCAATGTTTTAGGTGTGACAAGTATGGTCACATTGCTCGAGAGTGCAAATCTAGGTCTACTCCTCTAGCTTCTTCTGCGGAAGTTGACATAGGGACACCTCGGGAGGAGCCAAGGTCAAATGTCAACTCAGAAGGGTTCTTGTTCTAAAAGGAGAAAATGTCATTTTTTTCAGCTTCAGAGGGAGCCTCGTCATCATGAAGATTTGGTTAATGCATTTTTCTCTGTGATGAAGAAATTTGAGGTGAAAGCCCTAGTTAATGAGTTCTTCTTTGTGAGAGAGAAGTTCGAGGTGCAATCCCTTGTTAACGAGTTCTTCTCTGTGAGGAGAAGTTAGAGGTGCAATCCCTTGTTAATGAGTTCTTCTCTGTGAGGAGAAGTTAGAGGTGCAATCCCTTGTTAATGAGTTCTTCTCTGTGAGGAGAAGTTCAAGGTGCAATCCCTTGTTAAAACATTCTTCTCTGCGAGAGAAGTTTGAGGTAAAAGCCCTTGTTCCGCCCTCTGCGAGTAGGCATGATGGTAATGCACTCTTCCCTAGGAGAAGTTTGAGGTGAAAGCCCTCTTCCACCCTTTGCAAGTAGGCATGGTGGATGTCATAGCACTTGTGTTTGTTCACCCTTTGGGAGTAGCTATGGTGAATGTCATTGGTTTCCATTCATGGGAGTAGCCATGATGGACCCACCCTCTGGGAGTAGCCATGGTGGTTGTGTTCGTTTGTAATTCCATTCATGGGAGTAACCATGATGGACCCACCCTCTAGGAGTAGCCATGGTGGTGGTGCTCATTTGCATCTTTCATGGGAGTAGCCATGCATCTCAGATCTTCAGAAGGTCTCCTCCCTAGCTAAGAGGGAGTGTTGATGTTTGTAGCTATGTCGGATCCCTTTTAGGGCCGACCTAGTACTCTTGGCAATTAAGTGGCCTATTGGCCTTAGGCTTATTATTGATTCAATTTGACTTTGTGTACGTCTGGCCCTAATTGGGCGTCATATGTAACTTGTCATTAAGCAAGACCTATATGTAACTTGTAATTAAGAAAGACCTATATGTAACTTGTAATCGATAGGTCGGATCCTATTCTTGGAGCCAAAACAATGAAGCCGACCTAGGTAAATTGGGAGGCTATGTCACATATATATTCAAAGCATCATTCATGCTTATGACACATTCATTCCACACAGCGATCTCCTTCAGCAACAATCAGAGAATACATTCATTCAGCAGTGATCAGCGAATAGCATCTACAGTCAGCCAATATCTTCTTAGGACAGCGAACTCTCTCCTAAGGACAGCAAACTGCCTCTTAGGGACAGTGAACGTCTTCCAAGACAGCAAGTCCATTCAGAGGCTGTGAATCTTCTTCATTGACAGCGAATGGTGTTTGTCTTCCTTGATGAGCATTCAAGTGTTTTGCAGATAAGTCCATAATACTGCTTTGCCCTAGTTTTGAATCTATCACTCTACTGTGCATATTCTGCTGGTCAAGTGCTTCAAGTGTTGAAGCAGACTTGTAAAGATTTATATTGATTTTGCCTAATAAGATCTGAGATTATTGATGGGTTTTTCACATCCAAGAGGGAGGTTTTCCCAGGGTATTTTGGTGTTCTTTATGTGCATTGATTTTTGGTTTTCTGATTTTGCTATCTATATATTACAGTCTGATCCTAAAACTAACATTCAAATTCTGGAGATATGTTTATTATTCTATAAACTTGACTGTTACGTATGCATAAGATGTAGAATTAACAACATTATACACCTTTTCCAAATAAAAAAGCATCACAGGATGGTAAAAGATAGTACTAGTACAATAATTTTAACATACAAAGAGAATGGATGACTAGATCTTGAAGGCTTGAAGCAATATTGATAGTTTCCCAATAGAGAACAAAATCATCAATGAAAAGAATTATATTGAAAGAATAAAAGATTCCACATATGATTTATATAAACCTTAATCCTACAAGAATAAATATTCCATGACTTGTATGGAAGTTGACTTGTGAAGTTGGTACGTGTAAAATATAAGTGTAACTGGATAGTTTACATTAATACTGTCCGTTACATGAAAAAGTAACAGCAGTATAACTAACAGCTAGAAACGTTTTTCTATATTAGCTTTTTTTCACCTGCGCTTATATATACAGGGTTTTAACCTTGGCCAATCAATTTGTTTCCCTTCAATATTCCTTCCTTTCTGCAATATCAAATGACACAAATAAATGCTCTAGTTACTAATATGAAAATGAGTCTCCCTAGAAACATAACTTTCCATCTCCCTAGAAAAATAACTTTCCATCTCTTCATAATACTATTATCCAGTTTGTAGATTTTATATTTCAGATAGATTGTTAACTTAGCTGAATTTAGTTCTAAAACATCATTGGATGGTGGCTGGGTTTAATGCTTCACTGACATCTTCATTTGAAGTCCATTGCAAACTCTAAATCATCGCTTATATTATAAAGTTCTCACTCCACTTTCAAAATCATTAGTTGTATAATGTGCACGGGAAAATGGTGTGTTTGTTAGCAAGACAATGTGCTGGCATTCTTGAAAAAAAATTCAATCTCTTAAAGTTTGTCAAGGAAAATAATTCACTGATTTTCGCATATGACAGAACTGTAGTGTAAAATTCATCTTGCAGTAAGTTTTAACAAACCTTGCAATCTGGTGGAATATTTTGGCAATGCAGGTGGGGCCAAGATTATAATTACTATCATAGGGCTGAATTGTGTCATTGTTGCAGACTCGTCTTCATGGATGATACAAAAGAAAGCCAAGAAAATAGGATCTGGATTGTAGGTAGATCCACAATATGGTTCCAGCATAAGGGGGTTGTCTCATTTATAATTTTATATGCATGACAATACTTGTCATAACATCTGTGAATAGTAGAACTTTTTACCATTTGAACTTAAGACTCAAGGGGATAAATACAGATGCTAGAAATGCTTTCCATCTCCTGGCATGAACATAGAACATACATGCCATAAATCCTATCAAACCAAACTTTACAGATATCTTGCAAAATTCAGATCCAACAAAACGTATGGGCACCAATCATACTATTAGTGCATTAGAAAAACAAACAAATGTTACCTTATATATGACATGATGGGCAAGTAAATAAAGCAGCTAGAAAATCAGCTTAAAGGAAGATAGCATACCTCCTTTCTGAAATAGAAGAGTACGAAGATTTTACTAGAGAAGTCCTGTGACATAAATAAACAGTCAAAAAACAAATTGCAACAAACTTCACCAATAGCAAGACTCAAAAAAAAGCTCTCTAAAAGATAAGTAAGTTAACAAAGTTAACCTTGAAGACAATGTTGAAACCAAGACAATTGAGAGCCTTAACAAATTTGTTTGGATCAGCACCACCATTATCTGGATCAAACCTGCTCTTCACCTCTGCTACCAGAAGCCAACCTCTGCTAAATAAGACAATAGGCAAGACACACATAATTATTCTCTATACCAGAAGAGAATAGAGAGTTAAAGTGGCAACCAGAATCAGAATTTTTTAGCCATTGGTCTCTCTGATTTTCAGAAAAATATTAAATCTTGCCTGCTTTGAAACAGTCAATGTCCTCATGAAAATAAATGAGCAGGTAACAATCTCAGACTATTAAACAAATGCATATATATTGTTCACTCAGTGAGTACCACTACTGGAAAAAATGTAAAGTGTTATTACCATTGCAGGTAGTTCTATTGTATCAAATAAAAAAGCAAAAACTTGAGGAAATTATTGTCGTGGGTTCAAATTTATTAATGCCAAAAATACAGATTGGCTGCAGAAACTTCATGGTACTAATTCTATCTCACAGCCATTTGGCTACAAACAAATCAGTAAAAACATTAGCAATATTTTCAATTTTCTGTTCATATAAAAAATATATGTTTAGGAAGCAACTGCCTCAGTATGGTTACAAACTTAAAGACTTCTACTCAAAAACAATAGACAAAGAATTTGCAGGTGTCTTATTCAGATCAAAGCAGAAAAGCAAAAAGGTCCTAGAAAATTCCAGAAAAAGCTTAAAGCATATAAAAAAGATTCGTATATGAGTTTCTTCTAAAGCAAATAAAAAAGATTCGTATATGAGTTTCTTCTAACACCAGTACCCACCATATTTGAGAATGAAGTATTAAATAATGAGATGAAAATCAACAAGGAAACATAAACAATACTGGAAAGAAAAAGTAATTTATTGAATAAAACAAGGGAAGGGCAGATGATCACGCCTCTTGGAGGAAATAGTGTAAGTCAATAAACATGAGAGAATTGTTTCTGAAAAATATGTTAAATCAAGTGTAAAGAAGCAAAGGTAAACCATTAACTAGGGTGAAATGTGAAAAAAGATAATGTATAAACACAACATAATTTGTCAATGACACAGATTCAGCCTCAGTTGCTGAATCAGAATTGGAATCGGGTATGTGTGTACATATGCCGATATTGCAAAAAAATTGGTGGCTGCGTATGTCCAAACTCCATTAAAAAAACATATAAAATCATAAATATATACATGTTTGCAGCCTAAAAACAGAAATTAAGTTCAGAATACCACAAAATATCATACATATGCTAAACAAAACTACCATAAACATTTGTCAAACTCATAGTTCCACAGAGTTTCTTGACAGGGGGATGGGGGGACGTGGGGACCGGTTTTGGGGACTGGGGGACCAAGGGCATAAACTTGGGGACAATGAGGGGACAGCAGGGGATGATGGTGGAGAAGAGGTGGGGAGGCAGTGCTAATATAAAAATACAGTTGAATTGAAATATTCAAGGCAAAGACTGCAATATAACATCTCTGTAAATGCCCCATGAAAGGCCAACTAGTTTTGACGAAGTTAAAGTTTGCAATCAGTATGTAATGGCATGTGGCACATAGCAAGTGACCCCAGCGGTGTCCCCAACAAAGGTGACGGAAGTGGTGGTGCTGTGGGGGGATGTTTCCCCCAAGTCCCCAAGTCTTGTAAACAACCCTCTATAGGGGACACAGGTTTTTTTTTGGGGGGGGGATGCATCCCCATAGTACACTGGTCAAACTCGAGTGTTATGATAGATATTCATTGTTCAATATTAAAATAAACTTATAAATTGAAAGTATACTAAATATATCCTTAAACCTTATATTATATATTTACAAATTAAAAAATTACTATATATAAATCCAAAATCATGAGATATACAATATATCCTAAATTTGTGATTTACACAAACTTTGGCTTTACCTTAATAAATCCTAACATACGTATATTATAAAATGTTTCCGTTTTGTTACCATATACAGTTTTTTTTTAAGGTTGCATCATAAACAATATCTTGATGCAGGAGCATCCAAGGGTGAAGGGTGTTTGCCCTCTCGGGTGAATAACTTAAGACATAAAGGTCATAACGCAGAATAATGCCGTAAATATCAAACAAGTGTAACAGATGTTCTATTCATAATAAGTGTGTTTTACAAGTTACATTCCGGAGTATAAAAGGGTACTGAGGGGGTGCGAGCGCCAACCGTCGCACCGCAACTTCCACCCCTCGGTTGCCAACTAACCAAAACAATTACACATAATTAACTAATGTTATTCCCGTGTACAAATAATGCCGCCAACATCATCCCCCCCAAAAAGAAAAGTCGTCTCCAGGCGACTTACAAAAATGGAGATAATGCAACCTATACAAGATATCGGAAAGACTAGGGAGGGGGCTGAGAAAGCGTCCCTGAAGTAGAAGTGTGAGATGGCGGTGTCTAGGCTGCCAAGCGGGAACGAAGCTCATACACCTGCTGAGTGCGTGCAGCCACATCCCGTTCCGCCACGAGGACCTTCTCTAGAGCTGTCTTCACCATGTGTGCTGCCTCCAGTAACTCCTTCTCCTTGGTATCCACTGCCGCCATCGCGCAGGCCAACTGTGTCTGCTCGGCTGCCAGGCGAGACTCTACCTCCGCCTTCACTGTCCGGATCTCAGCCGTCTCTATGCGGGCCGCCTCTAGCTGTGCCAACAACTGCACCCTCTCGCCTGCCCAGGAGGCCTGCTGACTGGCCACCTCGCTCTCCAACGCTACTCGGAAAGCCTCCCTGACTGCAGACTCCTGCTGTGTGCGCCTCAATGTATAATAGGCATCCCGATAGACCTGCTCGATCTCGCGGACAACTGCCGTCACCCGACTCTCCACAACGGGTTGACGCAGCCTCCAGGCCTGGAGCATCTCCGCTGTCTCCGTAGTCGGCCACCCCTGGGACTCAAAGCAGGTAGCGAAGGCTGTCGGGCAGTCCACCCGCATAAACTGTAGGACCTGCTCTAGATCCACCACCACCTGTTGCAATGCTTGCGTCTGGGCCGCAGCCACTACCCGTCGACCCCTCGTAACCATATCAACCATGTCCGCGAGATAAGTCTCAACATCCTCTCCCACCTGTGCCGAAGACTGGGAAATCCCTGGTGGAGCGGTCACTACTGTAGCCTGCTGCGAAGGTACCGCCTCCACCACCGAAGGTACACCATCTCCTGGTGCCTGCCCAGAGGCGACCTCCCCTGCCTCGTGCCCAACTGTGAGTCCATGTGCCTCCCCTGACGAGTCATCCAAGTGGACTACCTCCGCTCCCATCTCTCGACGCGGTGAAAATACAACAGCTCCCTCCGGCTGTGCCAATGTCATTTGAAACCGCTGTGTGAGCCAACTCTGCATAGCCTCGAGGTCAGCACACATCTCAGTGACTGGGGGAGGGGTCGCTATGGTCGGCTCCTCCAACAACGAAGCAGAAACAGTCACCACGGCGTCACCACCCACGACCTCCAACCGCACGGGAGGCTCGGTAGCCTCCACCTCCGTCGGCCCCTGCTCGACCACTACCCGGTGCGGTGACTCCTCCGTCCCTGACTCTGCCATGTCCTTCGTAAGTGCCGCTGTGGCTGGGCCCGACGGTGCTCCCTGCTGCTCGTGCTGGAGGGGACCCAATGTAACAGGCGTATGGCTCTGCCCGAAGGCCGGAATACAAGTGTCGCCTACTCCAGATGTTGGCACAGTCGTGCCCATCGGTAACAGAGGTGGGGCAAACCGGACGCGTACAGGCTCCTCCGTTGCCTGACTGCTATCGTCCTCCTCATCTTCCTCCTCCGAGTCCTCCGTGCTGCTGGACTCCCTCCCGCTGTCAGGCTCCCCTGAGGCCGAGGCCGTATCCACCACCCGTTTCTGCTTCGCGGAAGAGTGCCCAATGTCCAAGTGCCTCCAATACATTATTGGAGGCTCTCCCGCTGCCAACGGTCCCTGTGGCCGTACCTCCAACTCATCCTCTGGCACTACTTCCCGCGTGGCCTCCAGGAATAACCCTATAGCATAATGAGGCATGTAGAATGTGCGATGCTGGAGCGTCAGAAACTCATACATACGCTCTGCCAGTAACGCTGCCCAGTCATACACGATGCCATTCATCAGCCCATTCATCAGCATAATCTGAGGGAGGGCAATGTCCGACGCCCTGCCCGACCCTGTCAATTTGCTCTTGATAACATCCATGATGCACCTCCAGTGGCCCTCCGCAACAAAAGTCTTGCGGATTCCCTGACTCTTCGTGGCTCTAACCACGCTGTCCAACTCCGCTGTGGTCAAATTCCAGGAAACTAATTTAATCCACCGCTCCTTCTCCTCCTGTGTCATCTTCTTGGCCTTCAGGTCTATTTTCTTGCCCTGGCTGCCCGGAATGCCGAATACCCTCGTGAAATCCCTTGCTTTGAAGGATATGGTGACATCCCTCCGGAGGTATTCAAATGTGCTGGTGCATGTATGTCTGTCGAAGGTGTCCACCATGAAGCGTAGGGCACCCTCGTACTCCCGGATAGGGAACACGAGCATCCGAATAGCCCACTCTACTTGTGTCTTCCGAAGGTTTTGCTTTACCAGGTCATTATCGGGGGTATCCTGCCACCATTTGCGGCATTCCAATCCATTCAGGCCCTCGAATGTAATATTCTGTGGCGTCACTGTGTTTTTCGCACTTGCGGCAACCTGTGGTGTTTTCTGTTTTTGTTTTTGCCGAGCACTGGCATCCATGGTGCCGCCTGCAACATGCACTCCTAAAGCCAATGTCCTGATATTGCTACCTCTATTCTTCTAGTTGCTGCTGGAAGAAGCGTGCAGCTGTTTCTTCCAACTCCTCTTCCCTGCTGAATCCATCGATCTCCGCGTAACTGATTTGTTTAGAAAAAATCCACCCTTCGTAACGGCCCTCTTTTTTTTTTTGGCTGCCGCCGTGCGGCTGGTCTACCTGTGGCTCTTATTCTTCCCTTTGTGGCTGCTGCGCATAACCCTTGCTGTGGCTGCGTAGAATCGTGCGGACTTGGTGTGGCCGTGCGGTGGTAACTACCTCCAAAAAAAACGCACGACACTCCTCCCGTTTTCTGTGTTGGCCAGCGTCTTCTTTCCTTTTCCCTTCGGCGTGGTGTCTCCCTCGGTGTGCGGCGTTTCAATCTGGCGACGCTTTATGCTTCTCGCAGCCTTCGGTGGCTACCTCGGTTCCCTTCGTGCGCTGCGCGGGGTGTCTCCTTCGTGCGGTGCGCGTGGGGTCTCCTCCCTTTCCCTTCGGCGATGTCTCTTCCGTGCCTTCCTTTCCCTCGGCGTCGCGTGGTAATGAAACCTTACGGCTTGCGCGTTGTTTTATTTGTTTGCGGGCCTTCGGTGGCTTCCACCGTCGGTGGTGCCACCTGCGTGTCCACCGTACGGTGGTCATTTTTTCTTTTTTCTTTTTTCTTTTTTTTTTTCATATATATATTTTTTCAATTTTCTTTTATATATATATATATTTTTTTTTCGAATTTTTCTTTTATATATACTTTTTTTCAAATTTTCGTATATATATATATTTTTTCAAATTTTCAAATTTTTTGGAGCGGCTGACTGACTGGGGGTTCCCGGTTCCCTCCGTTCGTGATAGATTTTCAGTTTCGACCCGTTGACTGCGTCTGGTATCTCCTTCCCATCCAGTGTCCATAACTTTATCGCCCCGTTCGTGTTGACCTCACGTATCCGGAAGGGTCCTAACCATCGGACTTTGAATTTCCTTGGTTTAATTTCGTTCCTCCCGTTGAATTTTAACACCAGCTGTCCGGGAGTAAAATTCATTCGCCGGAGGTGCTTGTCGTGCCACACCTTCCGTCTTTGCTGGGCTGTTTCTGTTGCCCATTGAGCCATCATCCTTCGCTCGTCCAATTTGTTCAACGCGTACAGCCTCTCCCTCAGGCTTTCCATGTTGCCAAGGCGATTATCGATGGCAATCCGCAGACTTGGTACCATGAATTCAACTGGCATCACAGCTTCTTGTCCATACATCAGCTGGAAAGGAGTCTGTCCAGTAGTTACTTTGTAGGTCGTTCGGTATGCCCAAAGTACTGACGGTAGGCGCTCCTCCCAGTCATCCTTCTCCACTCCGCAAGACTTATATATCACCGACATTATTATTTTATTTGTAGCCTCCGCCTGGCCATTGGCACGTGGGTAGTACGGACTTGAGAATGAGTGAAAAATCTTGAAGTCTGATGTCAACTTGTGTATGACATGGTTCACGAAGTGGCCTCCCCGGTCACTAGTCAACTGAATAGGTATGCCATATCGCGTAATGATCTGTTCATAAATAAACTTCGCTGTGCTTATTGCCGAATTATCCTGGAGGGTCCTTGCCTCCACCCACTTGGTCAAGTATTCTGTCGCAACTATAATGTATCGGCACCGTCGTGCGCGACTGGCCTTAAGAGGGCCTACAAAGTCGAGTCCCCATCGCTCAAAGAGTTCTTGTGCATGCGACGGGTTGAGGGGCATGAAGTCCCGCTTCAGAGGTTTGCCCGCTCGCTGGCAAGTGTCACACCGCACGACCCACTCCCTAGCGTCGTGATATACCGTTGGCCACCATAGTCCTGCGAGAAGCACCTTTCGGGCTGTGGTGTCTGGACCCATGTGTCCACCTGCGGGCCCTTCATGTGCCTCCCTTAGTACAATCGAGACTTCTTCCTCCATGACACAACGCCTTAATATCTGGTCCGGCCCCATCTTGTAAAGTAACCCGTTGATGAGTGAAAAAGTCCTGCTCCTTAATGCGAGCTTTCTTCGTTCTCTTGGAGGCATACCTTCCGGAAATCGGGACGTCGATAGGTACTCTCCAATCGTCTTGTACCACGAAGGGAGCACGGCTAGTTGGAACAAGTGTGCATCCGGGAAATCATCATTTACTCCCTCTGGAGGTTCCCCTGACTTAATCCGCGACAGCTGGTCGGCTATGACATGGCTTCGCCCTGGTCTCACCACAATTAAAAATGTGAACTCCTGTAGTAGCAATAGCCAACGACTTATCCTCCCCTAGATAATAGGCTTGTTTACTAAATACATGAGTGCCTGGTGATCTACGTAAAATGTGAATGGTGTGGCCAGGAGGTAATGACGAAATTTCTGTACTGCATAGACCATACCGAGGGCTTCACGTTCTGTGGTACTATAGTTTTTCTCCGCCTTCGAGAGCAATCTGCTGGCAAAATAAAGGGGGTGGTCCAGCCCGTGTGCTCCTACTTGGGCTAATGTAGCCCCGATGGCATAGTTTGAGGCATCTACGTGAACGTGGAATTCCTTATCCCAGTTCGGGTATGCCAGTATGGGCGCTGCCATCAACCTTGTCTTCAGCTCTTCGAAGGCCTTGCTCTGTGGCTCTGCCCAACTGTATGGTTCCCCTTTCCTTGTCAATTGATCCAACGAGTGGGACACCTCCGCGAAGTTCTTGATAAACCTTCTGTAGTACCCCACATGACCAAGGAAGGATTTTACCCCGGTGACATCCGTCGGAGGCTCCATTTCTACTATTACCTGAATCTTGTCCGGGTCCATTTTCAATCCTTCTTTACACACAATGTGTCCTAGCAATCTCCCCTGTGGTACCATGAATCTACATTTCTTCGGGTTGAGGGCCAATCGTGCCCTTCGACACCTCTCTAAGCACTCTCCCAGAGTTTTTAAGTGGATGTCCTGTTTACTGTAAATAGACCAATCATCCAGGAATGCTTTGAAGTTCCCCACCAACATCCTTTCGAAGATGTGCAGGATGATGCGCTGAAAGGTGGCAGGCGCATTGCATAGACCGAAGGGCATTCGGTTGTATGCGTACACACCGTCCTCCACCACGAAGGTTGTTTTCAGCTTATCTTCCTCCGCGATGGATATCTGGTTGTAACCAGAGAACCCATCCATGAAGGAATAGATTTCGTGTCCAACTACTTGCTCCAAGATGCTGTCTGTGAAGGGTATGGGAAACGGGTCTTTAACGGTGACAGCGTTTAGGCATCGGAAATCTACACAGATCCGGATCTGATTGGCCTCTTTCTTGAGGGAAATCACAATGGGGGACACCCATTCGCTTGTCTACACTCTGAAGATTATGCCTGCTTCCAACATCCGCTCAATCTCGTCCTTCACCCGTACAGCATAATTTTTGTTCATTCGGTACGGCCGCTTCCTCATTGGCTGGGCTCCTGGTACTAATGTTATTCGGTGCACACATAGCTCTGGGGGCACGCCCTTCAAGTCCTTGTATGTCCATGCAAAGACATCTTTGTATTCCAGGAAAATTTTGAAGGCTGCGGCCTTCAACACTGGATTCCAATCGTCTCCGACCAAGATGATCTTGGGGTCACTTGTCTCCCCGAGATTCATTTCCTTTAACGTGGCTTCTTGATACTTAATAGGCTCCCCTTCTGGAAATTGGTGTGTCGGCGCCTCATTCACGGTTGCCTCCCCTTCCTATACTCGCCATATTCTGGGGGAAATATCTCTTGTTCTTCTTCGATGCTCATTACGTTACACGATGGTGTAAATAGTTCATAATCTCCCATTTGCCAATGGAAGAGCCCATTCAGGGAGTCCCCATCGTCCCCTGAGCATGCCTCTAGTTCTAATACCCCTTCATCACTGGGCTCCATGCGGCCTCTACTTCCACCCTCCGCTAACTAGTGTCCCTCAGACTCCGAGTCGGAGGAAGAGGCTAACTCCTCGCTCACCATCTGCATACGGAGATCGATTACGTACTTCCTCCCGACGTTTTCCAAAGAAAGGGTATTCCTCTTCCAGTTATGGTTCGCTTTCGCTGCGATGAGCCACCCCCACCCGAGGATGGCGTCATATCCCTTCTGCTTTAAGGGGATTACCACAAAGTCCAGCACAAATGGCTGCGTGCCGACCATCACCTGCTGGCCCATGAGGGTACCAATGGGTTTAATCCCATGTTGGTCTACCCCTAGTAGGTTGAACGTAGGGGGCCATAACGTAGGCTTTCCCAACTTTTTCCATGTCGTTTCTGGGAGTACATTTACTCCTGACCCTCCGTCCACAATCGTGTCTGTTAGGGTCGCCCCTAGTATACCCATTTCTACCACCACCGGGTGGCGTCCGCTGTTGACTACCAACAACATGGGATCAATCGCGGGACTAGCGACCTCTTTAAACGCGGGGTTGGTTGTGGGGCGTACGACCTCCTTCGTTTGTACTTGTGGGGGTACAGAGTTTAAAATAGTCGTTTTTAGCTGCGGCATACTCTCCAGGAGGTCTTGAATTTTCACCGGTACCTCTACCTGCAAGATCTGCCGTAAGATTTCCTCTTCGCCCTTCGTCCGTGGTGGACTCGCTGTCTGGTGACTGTTTTGTCCTTGTGCGGCCATCTCCTTCATGATCTCGTCTCTGGCCTCCCGCACTCTCTCAGTCTCTGTGTGGGGATTTGGGTAGGCAATCTTTTTAGCCTGTGCCCTTGTGATTGCCAATACTTCTGCCTTCGTAGGTTCTATGTTTAGAAGGTGTACGCCAGGCTTCGGGCAATTTGCGTCCTCATGGTCGCCTGGCCCGCACCATCGACAGAGGTGCTGAGTGTTGGCTTGCTTCGTGCAATCGCGGGCGAAGTGTCCCCACTGATTGCAGGCCCTACATTGAATCATCGGCCGGCCCTTGGCATCGTACTGGATCCGGTTTTTGTTGTTGTTATTGTTATTGTTTCTTCCGCCGCCGCCGCGTCTATTATCCCGGTATCCTCCAGATGATGCCGTTGTGTTAGTCTGCTGGCCCGTACCCGCTGGTGCGGATGTTGTGACCTGCTTTGTGAACAACACCTGGTTCGGGCTTCGGGTTTTCATATTGTATGGGCACTCCTTGGTGGAGTGTCCCATCATTTGGCAAATCTCACAGAATGCCTTCTTCGGGCAAGTAACCTTTGTGTGTCCATCACTCCTGCAGTCTGTACACCATACTTCAGTTTCTTCCGTCTTACTTGTACTCCCTTTCATGGCCTTGAATTCTCTCAGCATTCGTTCCATGTCCTTCTGGAGCGCGTGTACCTTTTTACCTGATCCGCTACTGCTACTGCTCTCTCCGTCAGAATCTTCGTCATCGTCCGATGAATATCTATTACTCTTCTTCTTCCTTGATGTTTTGTATTCGCTTTCTAGATCCATCGCCCTTTTATAGGCGTCGTCGTATGATGTCGGGGGTACAATCTTCATTTTTTTCCGTAGGGAAGATTTCAGTCCTTCCACAAACCATCGTTTTTTTAAGCCCTCAGCAGGCTGGCTCTCCATTTTACCCAAGAGTTCATTCAGCCTTCGACTGTATGCCCGTACTGTCTCCTTAGTACCTTGCTTGGTACTATATATCTCTGTCACAATTTCGTTGTCATCACGAAGCAACCGGAACTCCTCCGTGAATTCCTTCTGTAGGGTAGCCCATGTGGCCACTTTTTGCTTATCTATATCGGAGTACCAATCTATGGCGACTCCTCGTAACGTGGCTGGGAACTGCTGTACCCAGTCATCTTGGTCTGTTACTCCGTTGGCAGACCAAATGGTCTCACATGTACGGCAGTGCCGTAAGGGGTCTTCCTTGCCATCCCCTGTGAACTTTGGTAACTTTTGTTTGCTCGCCATCCCTGGTTGTCTTCCTGGAGGCAGTTGTGTCTGTGTCTGTGGCCCTGCGTTGCTACCTCTGGTAGTGTTGGTGGTGTGTCCTGGAGGTATGGTGTTTTGCCTGTCGCCTGTGGCACCTACACCCGTACTATTGCCCTCCCCTTCGCTCGGACACGCTCCTACTCCTGCCTCCCGTTGGTGATCTTCACTCCGTGGTGTGAGGGATAAGTTTCTAAACTGATCCCGCGTCTCCTCAACTAGATTTCGCCTTAACCTTGTTTCTTCTAGAAATTCTTCGTGGCTCCGCGTCCTACGATGATCTGGCGACGGGTAGAAATTTCCGTCGGCCTCTGCACCTTCTGTGACACCTCCTTGGTTCCCCTCGGGCCCCCCTTCGGCAGGTCGTCCTTCGGCAAGTTGCCTCAGCCTCCGTCTACGTTCTACTTGCTGTTCCAGAATCAAAGCCCTCTGCACGGCCTCCCACTCGTTCGTTTCCGGTTTTCTATTTCTATCTTTATTCAACAAGTTTGGCATTAATTGTAACACATCTCCTTAACTCTCACTTCTTTAAATCAAAACATGTCTTTATTAATTCATCTACTCAAGTACAACTCGTGTCAATAACACTTTTATTTGAAAATATGAGGTTCACATTTCAATTCCCTCCTGGCCTGTCGCCATCTCTTTCCATGTCCTGTCGGTTGTTCTCTTCGTATCGTTGCAGGATTTGTTGTCGTCGCTCTTCCTGGGCAATCTCCTCTAGGCGGACCTGTTGCGCCAGCGATGCCTGTGCAAGCAATCGGGGGAGGTGGTTCATTAACCGGTTCACTGCCGGGCTAACCTCCAGCGCTGTCCACACGACACTTGGTGGGATTTCTGCCTCCGCTGCTTCTCATCGAACGTATGTCTGAATGGCCACCTGGAGCAAAATTGAAAATTCTCGCGTTGCCGCGTCCTCTCCTGTGTACAGTTCTGTCCGCGCGTCGTCGGCCTCCGGGTTTACTTCACCAACAGGTAGGCCCATTGTGTCTATGCGCCATCCGTGTCTTCCGTTCCCGAGTACATCTAGGCAACGGCGCCAAATGTTTGCCCTCTCAGGTGAATAACTTAAGACATAAAGGTCATAACGCAGAATAATGCCGTAAATATCAGACAAGTGTAACAGATGTTCTATTCATAATAAGTGTGGTTTACAAGTTACATTCCGGAGTATAAAAGGGTATCGAGGGGGTGCGAGCGCCAACCGTCGCACCGCAACTTCCACCCCTCGGTTGCCAACTAACCAAAACAATTACACATAATTAACTAATGTTATTCCCGTGTACAAATAATGCCGCCAACAAAGGGCAATCATGCATCATCCAAAAAACATTGTTATTCTAATTTTATGTTAAGGTTAGGTGAATAAGAATAAATGCAAGCATCTATAGGTCTCCATGTACCTAGGAAAGTGTCCAACGGAACATAGGGGGTTGAAATTATTTATATTTATGGCCTACATCTAAAGACAATTGTAATTTTCATGTGTAGGCACATATTTCTATTATTTATAATGCAAAATCAAGAAAATCCCCATCTTGGTGTGGATTTGGGGAAGGAAAAGAGTCATGCATACACATCTTGGTGGTTGCAAAGAGGAATGGGAAAATAGACCTCCTTAGGCGCCCACTTTGGAAAATTGAAGAGATACCACTTTAGGCACCCTTCTGGGGAAATTGTAGACTCTCTTATTGGCTGTGTTAATTTCCTTGGTGGACATGTGTTGTTTACCAAGAGGGAGCATGGGATTTCCAAGAGGCACAAGAGTACTATAAATTGGGGGCTTGGGCTAGTTGTTTGATCGTTCAGATTTGAGTCCTTTATAGAGCTTGAGAAGCTTCAGCTTGCAGAGTTGTAAAGCCTAATTGGATAATATTTTGTAATTGATGAATTTGTATTTCATTTTATTGAGATATAGAAAGCAAGTTGTTTCTTTAAAATTTGTGTTATTCTCTTTGTTTTGCTATGTGTGAATGTTGCATGGAGTAACCCTTCATCAAGTGTAACAAAGCATGTGTTTGTTTAGGTGTGCGAGGGGAATCTCCTGCACCATATCTTCACCTCGAGGTTAATAATATACCCATTTTTTTTAATAGTAAGAATTTGTAACCTGTAAGGCTTAAGTTAATATGAGTCCAGAATTATTTGTAAATTAATTTAAAACCTTATTGCAAGGGACTTATCATATATTGTTTAAGTTCAGGCAGCAAGAATATCTGTTACAGGAAATGTATGCAGAAAATATTTTCTTTTTGCTGCGACTGTTTAGGGTTTTGGGTTGCAACTCCTTGGTTATTTGCATCAAAAGTTTAAACTGTGAATCAAATGAAATGCATTGAAAATGTTACTGTCATTCACGATTTTGGGCACATGTTTTATGGTCAAAAAGCCCAACAAAATGAGTCAAAAGTTCTGCCCACCACTGGAATTGTCATGGAAATGCAATGTACAACCTGGAATCACCCAGGTTAATCCGACCCAAAAAAGCATACTATCTAATTCCAGAGGCATTTCATTTCTGAATCCAATTCTAGGACAAATAGGTATGCAGGATTATTCTGTCAATTTGGTAACATAGGAGAAAATCATTTTGCACAGCCAGGGCTGAATATATAGGTCTTGTAGCAAGGCAAATAGATGCATTGTTACGGACTTAACATGCAATGTTGGCGAGATGTAGCTTTTAAAATGCAGGTAAAGGTGAACTATATTTATTCAAATGTTCTGCATACAATTTATATAAGGAAAATTTGCATCCATCATAGCAACTACAGAAAAACCTTGTGAATTTGGTGTAAAATGAATTGAAAAGCAGGGCTTCTATTGAAGTGTCATGGCACTACATGTTGCATATGACTATCCAAAGGGGTAACAAGATAAGATCTCTTAAACAATGATCCAAGATCAGATCTGAGTGGAGAAGTATTGATACTACCGTTGGAATAATACTGAATTTGCTACTAGCAACAATACTTGAATAATTGAGTCCACAGTAATCCATTATCAGGGTCAGCGATACTCCTATAGTGAAGAATTCTAACAGAATTGAATGTAATGTAGAATATTTAACCAAGTCATATTGGTTATTGTATTCTACAGGTGCTTTGTGTTGAGACATGGACCAGCTAGGACTCGAACCTAGGACCTTCCATATGCTGCTGGAGTTCTCTACCACTGAGCTACTGGCCCCTCTTAGACCAGTCCATCGTCGGTCCGGGTGTGGCTTATTTACAACACCAAAACGCCCCCTTAAGCCACACCTCTCCTGTGCTTGGGGCTCCTAGCCTGGACCTGGCTCTGATACCATGTTGAGACATGCACCAGCTAGGACTCGAACCTAGGACCTTCCATATGCTGCTGGAGTGCTCTACCACTGAGCTACTGGCCCCTCTTAGATCAGTCCATTGTTGGTCCGGGTGTGGCTTATTTCCAACACCAACACTTTGAGGTCAAAAGCTATCCACTCAGGGAACACATGTATTGATCTAATTGATCTTCTAATTTTTAATAGTCACTTTTAAGAGATGGGAGCTATCACCTCAAAGCAACACATCTTTTCAAAAGTGCTCTAATCCTTTTATAAATAACCTGTCATCCTATTCAATCATTCTCACCAATCTATTATTAATTTATTATGTTCCTATGTAGATACACATATTTATCATGTGTGTATGTATACACAAAAAATAACCTTATAACAAGAGATGAGAACATAAATAAAATATAATTCATGACCAAATAGTGTTGAGATCGCAAGATTTCAAAAGTTCTGCCACAAAATGAGTTGAATGAGCTCAATTTGCAATTCCAGCCAGGTTTATACAGTCCACAATATTTTGATTAGTCCAAATGGTTTTTGTGAAAGACTTCAGACATCAATGAAATGAAATTTTGGAAAAAAAGTGTTAATTGTCAAGTTATCTCACCAAATTTAATCTATAAAGTACAGTGAAACACGAGGACGTGTTCCTTTCTGGGACGTGGGGAAGGGGACAAGGCATCTCCCCACCGTCCTGCCACCGCCATTGCTACATCTGGATGTGGGGGAAAAAGCCAGGTGTCCCTCGAGTGTCTTAGGGATGTTTGGAAGTCTCCCATTGCCAGATGTGAAAAAGTGCAAATTTTTTAAAATTTAATGTTTTTTCTAAATTTTTGGGGCTAGGGTTGAACACTAATTTAATGTGGGCCCCACCCATGCCCTCTATGCCTTACAAAACCCCCTCAAATCCTCTCTTTTTCTCACATTTTTTTTTCTGAGTTTTCCAACAGCTAGGTGAAGAGGAGAGAAAAGAGTGATTGGAGTGAAAAGAGATAGGTTGAGTGAGTGCAAGTGCAAGAGGAGCGACAACGAGCAAGGAGAGGAGGATTCTATAGCAACTTGGAGAGATTTTTCAAGCACAAGGTAGGCTCTTTTTTTTGTTTGTTTCATTTTCTGATTTTCAATTTTTTTGTTGTTTTTTCTTTGTTTCATTTTCAAAATCAGATTTGATGTTGAATCTTGAGGGCAAAATGATGAATGATTCTAATGTTACGTTGAAATGAATGTAGGAATATGTACTCGCAGCCATTTAAAATTTTGTTTTCAAATTTGTTAAACTAGGCTGCAACTAGGTGCTTATTGAACTTATTTTCATTTTGATTTTGTGAAATGCAGTGTCACAATGAGCTCTCATGACATGAGTGAGGATGAGATAGAAATTCATTCTCATAGTGGAAATAAATCAGAATGTGAACCTGAGGTTGAGGGAGGTGACCATGGGGCTGATCCTGGAGCCCAATCTAGTTCCATGGAAAAAGCAACAACTAGTCCAGATTGCCTTTCCGAATTACTCACACTATGCTAAGGGTCCTTTTGATCCTAGGTTTCCTCTCAAACAGTTTGCATCAAAAATACTAGGCACATGGGGAACAGGTGGTGGCACAAGGAAGTGGCAATGCAACATTTGGGGTGTACAATGGTTTGGCAGCATTACTAAAGTTCATGCACACTTCCCTTTTATTCAAGGAAACTGGAAAAGGTGTGAACCCGTGTCCTTATTTGGAAGATCCTGAAAACATCACATATAGAATTGAGATCAACAAGCTTTGGGGCATTCCTGATGATAGTGCGGTTGCAATGCTTACCACTTTGTCTAGTAGGGCACAACTTCTAGTCATACATTGCAGACGGGAGGAGTGATGTCAGGACCTTCATCCACTCTCAATGTTGTGGTCCAATCACGAGAGGGTAAGGGGAAACGCAAGTTGCAAAGTAACCCCATAGCTGACTTGTTCAATGTGCAGGTAAAGGATGAGATAGATGATGCCATTGGCAAGTTCTTCTTTGCCAATGGCATCCCATTTCATGTAGCTCAATCTCCTTATTATAAGATGATATCGATGGTGGTGAGGGGAGGACCATCATATGTGCCACCAGGTGAGACCAAATTGAGGACCGTGAACTTGGATAAGAACTATTCCAAGATTAATGTTTTGATAGAGAAGATGAAAGCATGTTGGGTGTACGAACATTAGCCATTGTCCACTCATCAACATCGTGGTTACATGTGCAAAGGGCCCATACTTTTTCAAGGCAATTGATTGTACATGGCATCACAAAGATGCTGATTTTCAGTTTGAGGTCCTTAGGAAGGCTATTAAGGAGGTTGGGCCACAAAATGTGGTCCCCGTCCAAGTAAGTGACAAATGCAACACATATGTGCAGAGCTGCAAGGAAACTTATTGAGGCAGCCTACAAACATATTTGGTGGACTCCATGTTGTGTGCATGCCATGAACAATGCACTTGAGGACATGGAGACGATTGAGTGGATTAGAGGAGCGGTCAGCAATGCGAGAGATGTTTAGATGTTTATTTGAAACCACCCCAATTCACATGCACTCTTCAGGGCCTTCTTGAAGGAGTTCTTGAAATCACTTGAGACCAAATATGCATCCTATTTCATTCTCTTGGAGAGATGATTGAGTTGCAAGAGCCATTGCAATTCATGGTTATGACAACAAAGTGGAATAGGTGGGTCGAGGCCAAGACCGAGCATGGCAGAAGGGTGAAGGAGATAGTGAAGAGTGACGTGTTTTGGAGTGATGCAAAATACATAGTCTCCATCATTGCTCTAGTTTTTCAGGTCATCAGATATGGAGGTGGGGATTCACCTACGCTTGGAGAGGTGATCGATTCTATGCTTGACCAGATGAGGGTGGTTGTGCGAATGAAGGACCCCACTTTAGCTTTCTACAATGAGCACATTTGGCCAATCATTCAGCGCAGATGGGACAAACTTAACACTCCCTTGCATATAGCTGCCTATGCATTGAATCCTAAGTGGTATAAAGCTAGGCTTGGTAAAGGTACACCAATTCGGTATGATGAGGCAAAGGCATGGTTCTTTAGGTGCATTGATATTATGTATGATGCTAAATATGTCAACACAATTTGCACTGAGTGGACCAAATTTGTCTTTTAGGTGTTATTTACACAAGGCTAAGATGGATATAGCAACTATGACACAAGAGGGCCTAGTTTTGTGGTGGAATTGTCATGGACAAAAATCTTTGACTACCACTCTAGAAATTTGTTTGCTATCTCAAGTTTCTAGATCTTCAACTGCTGAGAGGAACTGGTCCACCTATAGCTTCATCCACTCTCTTACGAGGAACAGACTTACCTCTAGAAGACCTGAGGAGCTTATGGTTGTACATAGTGCTTTGCGTCTCATTGACCACAAGACACTTGTGTACAAAGAGAGTCCACCAACATGATGGAATGTAGAGCCAGAGGAGCCATCATAGGTTGATGACGATGCTATGACTTTAGATGTAGGGATGGTTGATGTTAGTTTGGGGAATCTTGACTCTGAGGAGTCCAAAAGTTCTAATGATGAGGACTTTGCCAATGATTATAGGCCGCCCTTCACTACATTTCGACATTTTGTACTTATTTTGATATCATGCTACTCATTGTAATCATCTTTATGATATTTTCAACATAATAGAAATCTCCAATTTGACAATTTCATTTGTCAAATTTTATTTAGTATTCAAGAAATCTTAGCATTTAGTATTTGCAATTTTGCTATTTTACTAATTTGCCAAAGTTCCATTTGAAATGTAATTCTAATGCATATTTTCATAACTAGTTTTTCAAGTACTATATGTATATCGGCAGCGACCCCCCACCATGCTCCCCCGGGCCGCCGTCCCAAAACTTAGGCCCTTTGTCCTCCTGTCCTTGAAACCCGTCCCCCTATCCCCAACCTGTGGAACACTAATAAAGTATGAAATTTAGTTACCTTTTTAGTTTGCAGTAAAATTCGTATAGAAAAGGGCTTAATTTTTTTAATTAAAATTTATTTTTAAAAAACATTTCCAATTAGGGCTTTTTCAATTCTTTTATATTGTTGACATTCTGCATATGTTTGTTGGCGGCATTATTTGTACACGGGAAAAACATTAGTGAATAACATCAGTTAATTATGTGTAATTGTTTTGGTTAGTTGGCAACCGAGGGGTGGAAGTTGCGGTGCGACGGTTGGCGCTCGCACCCCCTCGGTACCCTTTTATACTCCGGAATATAACTTGTAAAACACACTTATTATGAATAGAACATCTGTTACACTTGTCTGATATTTACGGCATTATTCTGCGTTATGTTTCTTATGTCTTAAGTTATTCACCCAAGAGGCCAAACATTTGGCACCGTTGCCTACACGAACTCGGGAACAGAAGACACGGATGGCGCACAGACACAATGGGCCTACCCGTTGGTGAGGTGAACCCGGAGGCCGACAACGCCCAAACAGAACTGTACACAGGGGAGGACGCGGCAACGCGAGAGTTTTCAATTTTGCTCCAGGTGGCCATTCAGACATACGTTCGACGAGAAGCAGCGGAGGCAGAAATCCCACCAAGTGCCGTGTGGACAGCGCTGGAGGTTAGCCCGGCAGTGAACCGGTTAATGAACCACCTCCCCCGGTTGCTTGCACAGGCATCGCTGGCGCAACAGGCCCGCCTGGAGGAGAATGCCCAGGAAGAGCGACGACACCACGGAGTGAAGATCACCAACGGGAGGCAGGAGGAGGAGCGTGTCCGAGCGAAGGGGAGGGCAATAGTACGGGTGTAGGTGCCACAGGCGACAGGCAAAACACCGTACCTCCAGGACACACCACCAACACTACCGGAGGTAGCAACGCAGGGCCACAGACACAGCCATAGACACAGCCACAGACACAGACACAACCGCCTCCAAGAAGACGACCAGGGATGGCGAGCAAACAAAAGTTACCAAAGTTCACAGGGGATGGCAAGGAAGACCCCTTACGACACTGCTGTACATGTGAGACCATTTGGTCTGCCAACGGAGTAACAGACCAGGATGACTGGGTACAGCAGTTCCCAGCCACATTACGAGGAGTCGCCATAGATTGGTACTTCGCTATAGACAAGCAAAAAGTGGCCACATGGGCTACCCTACAAAAGGAATTCACAGAGGAGTTCCGGTTGCTTCGTGATGACAACGAAATTGTGACCGAGATATATAGTACAAAGCAAGGTACTAAGGAGACAGTACGGGCATACAGTCGAAGGCTGAAAGAACTCTTGGGAAAAATGGAGAGCCAGCCGGTTGAGGGCTTAAAAAAATGATGGTTCGTGGAAGGATTAAAATCCTCTCTACGAAAAAAAATGAAGATTGTACCTCCGACGTCATATGACGACGCCTATAACAGGGCAATGGACCTGGAAAGCGAGTACAAAACATCCAGAAAGAAGAAGAGTAATAGATATTCATCGGACGATGACGAGGATTTTGACGGGGAGAGCAATAGCAGTAGCGGATCAGGTAAAAAGGTACACGCGCTCCAGAAGGACATGGAACGAATGTTGAGAGAATTCAAGGCCATGAAAGGAAGTTCAAGTAAGACGGAAGAAACTGAAGTATGGTGTACAGACTGCAGGAGTGATGGACACACAAAGGGTACTTGCCCGAAGAAGGCATTCTGTGAGATTTGCCAAATGATGGGACACTCCACCAAGGAGTGCCCATACAATATGAAAACCCGAAGCCCAAACCAGGTGTTGTTCAAAGAGCAGGCCACAACATCCGCACCAGCGGGTACAGGCCAGCAGACTAACACGACCGCATCATCTGGAGGATACCGGGATAATAGACGGCGGCGGCGGAAGAAACAATAACAATAACAACAAGAAAAACCGGATCCAGTACGATGCCAAGGGCCGGCCAATGATTCAATGTAGGGCCTGCAACCAGTGGGGACACTTCGCCCGCGATTGCACGAAGGAAGCCAACACTCAGCACCTCTGCCGATGGTGCGGGCCAGGCGACCATGAGGACGCAAATTGCCCAAAGCCTGGCGTACACCTTCTAAACATAGAACCTACGAAGGCAGAAGTATTGGCAATCACAAGGGCACAGGCTAAAAAGATTGCCTACCCAAATCCCCACATGGAGACCGAGAGAGTGCGGGAGGCCAGAGATGAGATAACGAAAGAAATGGCCGCACAAGGACAAAACAGTCACCAAACAGCGAGTCCACCACGAACAAAGGGCGAAGAGGAAATCTTACGACAGATCTTGCAGGTAGAGGTACCGGTGAAAATTCAAGACCTCCTGGAGAGTATGCCGCAGCTAAAAACGGCTATTTTAAACTCTGTACCCCAACAAGTACAAACGAAGGAGGTTGTACGCCCCGCAACCAACCCCGCGTTTAAAGAAGTCGCGAGTCCCGCAATTGATCCCATGTTGTTGGTAGTCAACAGCGGACGCCACCCGGCGGTGGTAGAAATGGGTATACTAGGGACCACCCTAACAGACACGATTGTGGACGGAGGGTCAGGAGTAAATGTACTCCCAGAAGCGACATGGAAAAAGTTGGGAAAGCCTACGTTATGGCCCCCTACGTTCAACCTACTAGGGGCAGACCAACATGGGATTAAACCCATTGGTACCCTCATGGGCCAACAGGTGATGGTCGGCACGCAACAATTTGTGTTGGACTTTGTGGTAATCCCCTTAAAGCAGAAGGGATATGACGCCATCCTGGGGCGGGGGTGGCTCATCGCAGCGAAAGCGAACCATAACTGGAAGAGGAATACCCTTTCTTTGGAAAATGTTGGGAGGAAGTATGTAATCGATCTCCGTACGCAGATGGTGAGCGAGGAGTTAGCCTCTTCCTCCGACTCGGAGTCCGAAGGACACCAGTTAGCGGAGGGTGGAAGTAGAGGCCGCATGGAGCCCAGTGATGAAGGGGTATTAGAACTAGAGGCCTGTCCAGGGGACGATGGGGACTCCTTGAATGGCCTCTTCCATTGGCAAATGGGGGATTATGAACTATTTACACCATCATGCAACGTCTTGAGCATCGAAGAAGAACCAGAGATATTTCCCCCAGAATATGGCGAGTATAAGCAAGGGGAGGCAGCAGTGAATGAGGCGCCAGCACACCAATTTCCAGAAGGGGAGCCTATTAAGTATCAGGAAGCCACGTTAAAGGAAATGAATCTCGGGGAGACAAGTGACCCCAAGATCATCCTGGTCGGTGATGATTGGAATCCAATGTTGAAGGCCGCAGCCTTCAAAATTTTCCTGGAATACAAGGATGTCTTTGCATGGACATACAAGGACTTGAAGGGCGTACCCCCAGAGCTATGTGTGCACCGAATAACATTAGTACTAGGAGCCCAGCCAGTGAGGAAGCGGCCGTACCGAATGAACAAAAATTATGCTGTACGGGTGAACGACGAGATTGAGCGGATGTTGGAAGCGGGCATAATCTTCAAGGTGCAGACAAGCGAATGGGTGTCCCCCATTGTGATTTCCCTCAAGAAAGAGGCCAATCAGATCCGGATTTGTGTAGATTTCCGATGCCTAAACGCTGTCACCGTTAAAGACACGTTTCCCATACCCTTCACAAACAGCATCTTGGAGGAAGTCGCTGGACACGAAATCTATTCCTTCATGGATGGGTTCTCTGGTTACAACCAGATATCCATCGCGGAGGAAGATAAGCTAAAAACAACCTTCGTGGTGGAGGACAGTGTGTACGCATACAACCCAATGCCCTTCGGTCTATGCAATGCGCCTGCCACCTTTCAGCGCATCATCCTGCATATTTTCGAAAGGATGTCGGTGGGGAACTTCAAGGCATTCCTGGACGATTGGTCTACTTACAGTGAACAGGACATCGACTTAAAAACTCTGGGAGAGTGCTTAGAGAGGTGTCGGAGGGCACGATTGGCCCTCAACCCAAAGAAATGTCGATTCATGGTACCACAAGGGAGATTGCTAGGACACATTGTGTGTAAAGAAGGATTGAAAACGTAAGCGGACAAGATTCGGGTAATAGTAGAAATGGAGCCTCCGACGGACGTCACCGGGGTAAAATCCTTCCTTGGTCATGTGGGGTACTACAGGAGGTTTATCAAGAACTTCGCGGAGGTATCCCACCCGTTGGATCAATTGACAAGGAAAGGGGAACCATACAGTTGGGCAGAGCCACAGAGCAAGGCCTTTGAAGAGCTGAAGACAAGGTTGATGGCAGCGCCCATACTGGCATACCCGAACTGGGATAAGGAATTCCACGTTCACGTAGATGCCTCAAACTATGCCATCGGGGCTACCTTAGCCCAAGTAGGAGGACACGGGTTGGACCACCCCATTTATTTTGCCAGCAGATTGCTCTCGAAGGCGGAGAAAAACTATAGTACCACAGAACGTGAAGCCCTCGGTATGGTCTATGCAGTACAGAAATTCCGTCATTACCTCCTGGCCACACCATTCACATTTTACGTAGACCACCAGGCACTCATGTATTTAGTGAACAAGCCCATTATCCAGGGGAGGATAAGTCGTTGGCTATTGCTATTACAGGAGTTCACATTTTTAATCGTGGTGAGACCAGGGCGAAGCCATGTCATAGCCGACCAGCTGTCGCGGATTAAGTCAGGGGAACCTCCAGAGGGAGTAAATGATGATTTCCCGGATGCACACTTGTTCCAAATAGCCGTGCTCCGTTCGTGGTACAAGATGATTGGAGAGTACCTATCGACGTCCTGATTTCCGGAGGGTATGCCTCCAGGGGAACGAAGAAAACTCGCATTAAGGAGCAGGACTTTTTCACTCATCAACGGGTTACTCTACAAGATGGGGCCGGATCAGATATTAAGGCGTTGTGTCATGGAGGAAGAAGTCTCGAGTGTACTAAGGGAGGCACACGAAGGGCCCGCAGGTGGACACATGGGTCCAGACACCACAGCCCGAAAGGTGCTTCTCGCAGGACTATGGTGGCCAACGGTATATCACGATGCCAGGGAGTGCGTCGTGAGGTGTGACACTTGCCAGCGAGCAGGCAAACCTCTAAAGCAGGACTTCATGCCCCTCAACCCGTCGCATGCACAAGAACTTTTTGAGCGATGGGGACTAGACTTTGTGGGCCCTCTTAAGGCCAGTCGCGCACGACGGTGCCGATACATTATCGTTGCGACAGAATACTTGACCAAGTGGGTGGAGACAAGGGCCCTCCAGGATAATTCGGCAGTAAGCACAGCGAAGTTTATTTATGAACAAATCATTATGCGATACGGTATACCTATTCAGTTGACCAGTGACCGGGGAGGCCACTTCGTGAACCATGTCATACACCGGTTGACATCCGACTTCAAGATTTTTCACTCCTTTTCAAGTCCGTACTACCCACGTGCCAATGGCCAGGCAGAGGCTACAAATAAAATAATAATGTCAGTAATATATAAGTCTTGCGGGGTCGAGAAGGATGACTGGGAGGAGCGCCTGCCGTCAGTACTTTGGGCATACCGAACGACCTACAAAGTAACTACTGGACAGACTCCTTTCCAGCTGATGTATGGACAAGAAGCCGTGATGCCAGTTGAATTCATGGTACCAAGTCTGCGGATTGCCATCGATAATCGCCTTGGCGACATGGAGAGCCTGAGGGAGAGGCTATACGCGTTGAACAAATTGGACGAGCGAAGGATGATGGCTCAGTGGGCGACAGAAACAGCCCAGCAAAGACGGAAGGTGTGGCACGACAAGCACCTTCGGCGAATGAATTTTACTCCCGGACAGCTGGTGTTAAAATTCAACGGGAGGAATGAAATTAAACCCGGGAAATTCAATGTCCGATGGTTAGGGCCCTTCCGGATACGTGAGGTCAACACGAACGGGGCGATAAAGTTATGGACACTGGATGGGAAGGAGATACCAGATGCAGTCAACGGGTCGAAACTGAAAATCTATCACGAACGGAGGGAACCGGGAACCCCCAGTCAGTCAGGCGCACCAAAAAATTAGAAAATTTGAAAAAAAAAATATATGTATACGAAAATTTGAAAAAAATATATACATAAAAGAAAAGAGAAAAAAATCGAAAAATATATATATAAAAGAAAATTGGAAGAAGAAGAGAACAAAAAAAAAAAGGAAAAAGGACCACCGTGCGATGGCACCACCGAAGGTGGAATCCACCGTGCGGTGGAACCACCGACGGTGGGACCACCAACGGTGGAAGCCACCGTGCGGTGGACGTCACCGAAGCCGCATAAATAAAAAGGCCGCCACACGAAAGGATGTTCATTACAACGCCGCGCAAAAGGTAAAGAAGGTAACGCAGCCGAGGGAAAAAGGAACCCCGCACCACCACACAACGCCGCACGAAGGGAAAAAGGAGATCACCGCGGGAATAAAACACCACGCGGGAAGAGACAACGCTACACGAAGGGAAAAAGGAGATCACCGTGGGGACAAAACACCACGCGGGAAGAGACGCGGGAAGAGACAACGCCGCACGAAGGGAAAGGGAGGAGACACGCCGCACACCGAGGGAGACACAGGAAATGGGAGGAGTGTCGTGCGTGTTCTTCTGGAGGTAGTTACCACCGCACGGCCACGGTAAAGTCCGCACACTTCCACGCAGCCATAGCAAGGGTTCTGCGCAGCAGCCACAAAGAGGAATAAGAGCCACAGGTGGACCAGCCGCACGGCGACGGCCAAAAAGAGCGGGCGGTTACGAAGGATACATTTTTCTAACCAAATCAGTTACAAGGGAAACGATGGATTCAGCAGGGAAGAGGAGTTGGAAGAAACAGCTGCACGCTTCTTCCAGCAGCAGCTAGAAGAATAAAGGTAGCAATATCAGGATTTTAGCTTCAGGAGTGCGTGTTGCAGGCGGCACCAAGGATGCCAGTGCTCGGCAAAAACAAAAACAGAAAACACCACAGGTTGCCGCAAGTGCGAAAAACACAGTGACGCCACAGAATATTACATTCAAGGGTCTGAATGGATTGGAATGCCGCAAATGGTGGCAGGATACCCCTGATAATGACCTGGTAAAGCAAAACCTCCGGAAGGCACAAGTGGAGTGGGCTATCCGGATGCCTGTGTTCCCTATCCGGGAGTACGAGGGTGCCCTACGCTTCATGGTGGACACCTTCGACAGACATACATGCACCAGCACATTTGAATACCTCCGGAGGGATGTCACTATATCCTTCAAAGCGAGGGATTTTACGAGGGTATTCGGCATTCCGGGAAGCCAGGGCAAGAAAATAGACCTGAAGGCCAAGAAGATGACACAGGAGGAGAAGGAGCGGTGGATTAAACTAGTCTCCAGGAATTTGACCACAGCGGAGTTGGACAGTGTGGTTAGAGCCACGAAGAGTCGGGGAATCCGCAAGACTTTTGTTGCGGAGGGCCATTGGAGGTGCATCATGGATGTTATCAAGAGCAGATTGACAGGGTCGGGCAGGGCATCGGACATTGCCTTCCCTCAGATTATGCTGATGAATGGGTTGATGAATGGCATCGTGTATGACTGGGCAGCGTTACTAGCAGAGCGTATGTATGAGTTTCTGACGCTCCAGCATCGCACATTCTACATGCCTCATTATGCTATAGGGTTATTCCTGGAGGCCACGCGGGAAGTAGTGACAAAGGACGAGTTGGAGGTACGGCCACAGGGACCGTTGGCAGTGGGAGAGCCTCCAATAATGTATTGGAGGCACTTGGACATTGGGCACTCTTCCGCGAAGCGGAAACAGGTGGTGGATACGGCCTCGGCCTCAGGGGAGCCCGACAGCGGGAGGGAGTCCAGCAGCAGGGAGGATTCGGAGGAGGAAGATGAGGAGGACGACAGCAGTCAGGCAACGGAGGAGCCTGTACGCGTCCGGTTTGCCCCACCTCTGTTACCGATGGGCACGACTGTGCCAGCATCTGGAGTAGGCGGCACTTGTATTCCGGCCTTCGGGCAGAGCCGTACGCCTGTTACATTGGGTCCCCTCCAGCACGAGCAGCAGGGAGCACCGTCAGGCCCAGCCACAGCGGCACTTACGGAGGACATGGCAGAGTCTGCGACGGAGGAGTCACCGCACCCGGTAGTGGTCGAGCAGGGGCCGACGGAGGTGGAGGCTATCGAGCCTCCCGTACGGTTGGAGGTCGTGGGTGGTGACGCCATGGTGACTGTTTCTGCTTCGTTGTTGGAGGAGCCGACCACAGCAACCCCTCCCCCAGTCACTGAGATGCGTGCTGACCTCGAGGCTATGCAGAGCTGGCTCACCTAGCGGTTTCAGATGACATTGGCCCAGCAGGAGGGAGCTGTTGTATTTTCACCGCATCGCGAGACGGGAGCGGAGGTAGTCCACTTGGATGACTCGTCAGGGGAGGCACATGGACTCACCGTTGGGCACGAGGCAGGGGAGGTCGCCTCTAGGCAGGCACCAGGAGATGGTGCACCTTTGGTGGCGGAGGCAGTACCCTCGCAGCAGGCTACAGTAGTGACTGTTCCACTAGGGATTTCCCAGTCTACAGCACAGGTGGGAGAGGATGTTGAGACTTATCTCGCGGACATGGCTGATATGGTTACGAGGGGTCGGCGAGTGGTGGCCGCGGCCCAGACACAGGCATTGCAGCAGGTGGTGGTGGAGCTAGAGCAGGTCCTACAGTTTATGCGGGTGGACTGCCTGACAGCCTTCGCTACCTGCTTTGAGTCCCAGGGGTGGCCGACTACGGAGACAGCAGAGATGTTCCAGGCCTGGAGGCTGCGTCAGCCCGTTGTGGAGAGTCGGGTGACGGCAGTTGTCCGCGAGATCGAGCAGGTCTATCGGGATGCCTATTATACATTGAGGCGCACACAGCAGGAGTCTGCAGTCAGGGAGGCTTCCCGAGTAGCATTGGAGAGTGAGGTGGCCAGTCAGCAGGCCTCATGGGCAGCCAAGAGGGCGCAGTTGTTGGCACAACTAGAGGCGGCCCGCACAGAGACGGCTGAGATCCGGACAGCGAAGGCGGAGGTAGAGACTCGCCTGGCAACCGAGCAGACACGGTTGGCCGGCGCGACGGTGGCAGTGGATACCAAGGAGAAGGAGTTACTGGAGGCAGCACACATGGTGAAGACAGCTCTAGAGAAGGTCCTCGTGGCGGAACGGGATGTGGCTGCATGCACTCAGCAGGTGTACGAGCTTCGTTCCCGCTTGGCAGCCCAGACACCGCCATCTCACACTTCTACTTCAGGGACGCTTTCTCAGCCCCCTCCCTAGTTTTCCGATATCTTGTATAGGTTGCATTATCTCCATTTTTGTAAGTCGCCTGGAGACGACTTTTCTTTTTGGGGGGGATGATGTTGGCGGCATTATTTGTACACGGGAAAAACATTAGTGAATAACATCAGTTAATTATGTGTAATTGTTTTGGTTAGTTGGCAACCGAGGGGTGGAAGTTGCGGTGCGACGGTTGGCGCTCACACCCCCTCGGTACCCTTTTATACTCCGGAATGTAACTTGTAAAACACACTTATTATGAATAGAACATCTGTTACACTTGTCTGATATTTACGGCATTATTCTGCGTTATGTTTCTTATGTCTTAAGTTATTCACCCGAGAGGCCAAACAATGTTTAGTAGTTTACAATCTGCGCCTGTGTCGAGTCCATTGGCTACTCATGTTTACAGTCTGCACCTGTGATGAGTTCAATGGCTGCTCAGGTGTTTACAATTTGTGACCCTACACCTGTCCAATATCGTCAATTCGTGTAAGCTCAAGAGTTGGTGTTGAGAACTTGAGGCAACTACAAATCTGCAACAAAGTGGGAGGCAGAGGTAATGTATCACAAAGGTAGATTCTTTAACATATTCCAACAATGAGAGTGCAAGACAGATTCAGTGGCTCTTACCAAGGTGCTCAAGAATCAAAAGACTAATAAAATAGTCATTTCTAAAGAATTAACAACTTCAATGACCAAAAAGTGGTTTTGAAATATTCTTATCTAAGAACAAAAAAAAGAATGCAAGAAAGATAAATAAAAGATTACTTTATTTATTCTTTTAATAACTATGACAGTCTGTAGGAAAAGAATCATTCATATAACTCACTGGGCATACTAGCATACTGATTGGTTGGTTCCTAGGGTGAAGCTGGGTGCAAATTGGATCTTAGACACATTGATTTTATTTTGCTGTTGCCCATTGGTAATGGCTGCTTATGAAGACTTTTGTTCTCCCTGGTATATTGCCAGTAACTCCTGCAACTTCTCCACATCCTGCTTTTAGCACTACTACTTCTGTGCAACTGAATGCTGATGGTTGCTGGAGGGTTTCATCCCCGGAACCTGTTGCCTATACCTGTGGGTTTTCATCCCAGGCACTAAGAAATCCTGTAGCTAAGAAGCTCGCATAAATAAGGTACCTTCTCATTATCCCAGCGCTATCTATTGTCTCAGTCGGACTACTCATAAATTATAGGCATTGCTCACATGTTTGTTGCTAAATAACTGAACATTCACTCCTCAAGATTCCAGGGAGGTAACTGATTGCAAGATTCCTTAATTGCTGCAAGTAACTGCTGCATCACACAGCCAACAAAGGAAGATATAACTGCAGCACTCCCCTTTATTTAAGGATACTCTAGTACTAGTTGAGTGACTCACATCCTAACTGTTACTAACTATCCTAACTGCTGACAATGGACCCAATCAACACCACCTCCATGTCAGCTGTAACGGTAACGTTGGCACTCAAAAAGGGGACATTACAAGTCTTCCCACTCCGAAAGTACTTGTCCTCAAGCAAGACAATGCAGGGTGGTAAGTATATCAGAAGACTCTCAAGTGGCATTTTCCCATGGCAGTCCTTTCCATTGTACCGGAACTTCAGTCCGAACACATTTTCGCAATTATATCTCTTGGGGTCGAGTACCAAGTATCTATTCCAGCATTAGTAACTTCCCTTCATCATCTAAAGGTGGAAGCTCAGCTGAAGATGTAACATTACACATACTACCCCATCTGCTTTCTTTAAACAAAATATATGAAAGACATGGATTTGACTGGAAAAACTCTTGCCAAAAGGCACTCACTAAGCATGCATCTCTATCATTGACCATGATGTGGGGTAACCCACGCTTGAAGAAAAGATCTGTTGAGACTCCAATCTGTTGAGCCTCTTTTTGCTTGAGCCCCTTCATTTTCCATGTGTTTGTCTTGGCCATTTGTGACCCATTATTGATAACCAATCTGAGAAACCTTCTAAGTTGGGTCCTCATGTTAAAGTGTTGCTCATGAGGGATAGAAAATGTTCAAAAAGTTTGTCAAAATTAGTTAAAGTGGATCAAAAATTAGCTTGTGGGTCTTACCCTCCTTACTGAATTAGATCCGATTCTCTTTGATTTTTTCCCTACAAGGTCCTATCCAGGTAGAAATCCCCACAAAAGCGAAAAAAACAAAGGAGAATAGTCCAAGCGTTTCTTTCATGGAATCCCGACTTCTTAGTGAACTTCCCCTTCTTAAAAGTTATTGGGTCCAATTAGATGAGTTTTCTCACTTGCTTGCCAAAAACTCGTGCCCATCTACACCTATTGAAAGTTTAATAAACCCATAGTTCGTAGGCTTGGACTCAGAGAGTACTCGGCAAGCTCGAAATTTTCGACTTGGAAAAAACTTGGCAACTTAGAGAGTACTAAAAATTAAAAATTCTTAAATAATTATGTAGTTTTTGCAAAATTCAATTACAAGATGTATTAAATTAAAAATTGACATCTCAAGAGAGAAAATGCATGGTTTTATAGCGAAAAAAAAAATGCAGAAAACACGTTTTAACCAGCATTTTACTCATGTTGGCATTTTACCCAGGTTTTTTTTGATGTCTATAAAAAGTAGCGAGTTAAACTTGCAGAGCAAAAAAAAATAGAGTACTCGCAGAGTTTGCAAACTATGAATAAACCAATTCACTTGATTTTTCCCACACACAACCCTTTATGAGCTAAAATTGAATCTTTGCAAAGGTTTGAAGCTTGTTTGAATCTGACTGTTATCCCCTCAACATTGAACTGTTTCACTTCACTCTTCTCGCATATCCAATTTACCTTAATTTATCTGCATGAAAGTCTTTTGCGAAAATTTGCCCCCAATCTGAACTTCCCCATTCAAAAGTGACTTGTCCTGTTCACTTTGCCCTTTTCGCATCCGATCTTTTATGAAGCCAAATTAATGTGTTGCGTAAGTCCGAGGTCCATCTAAACCCAACCCTTAGCATCTGATCATATGTATGGTTCACTTAAAAGATTTTGCGAGTCATACCTAGGTGACATTTCATAATCAACCCTTTTGCAAAGATTCTATAGCCAATTGAATTGAACCTTTTAAAACCCACATTCTTATTCCAGTTCAATTGAACTTCCCTACAAAACCATTCCGATTTAGTTTTCTCAACTGTTATCCTTGCTGACATCATCCCACCGTACTGTTGAGATGTTGTCATTGATGGTGAAGCAAAAGAGGAGATCACATACAAGTCCAAGATTGTGTAAATACATCTAAGGCAGCCATATGTTGAAATGTTAAGGGCAGAATACTATGATAAATATTAAATATCCTTATTGGTGTCCAAGACTTAAAACAGTGAAGAGCCCGAGTAACTGTGAAGACAGCGATTTACTATACATAATGTGCAGAGACTAAAGACAACCGACTAGAGGTTACATATTACAAAGACAAAGCAGTAACTAAGTTTTAATAGCAGCGTTTATATGAAAGGTGACAAACAGACATCAAAGCAAGTGTTTGTTAACTAATAGCGATTAAATAAAAAAGTCTCCTAAATAAAGCGATTAGCATTTGTGAACCGTTTTAATATTATTATTAAGCAAAAGAAAGTTCTAAATACATTCACATTTCAATAATGGCCAAGTCAACTAAACAAAGTTTTAGCAAGCCCGCTTAATAAAAGAATGATGCGATTTAAATTAGTAAGAATTAAAACAGTTTTTAATTCAATATGATGTCTCTTACGAAAGGGTAAGTTTGGAGGGGTGCATATAATATAAGACTTGTCTCCCTTTGTAAAACAATGAAACTCTTGGATTCGGTGGAATAAGTAAAGGCAAAAATGAATGCAAGTTTAGTAGGGGGTACGTGTGAGAGTATAGATCTGAAAACTCTTCTGATCTGATTTATGTCAGATCTAAGGAAGATTAAGGAGACCCCAAGACAGTGAAAAATGAATAATGTGTGTATTGTGAATCAAGAAGATTAAGTGCATATCTGATTTGGAGAGAGCCTAGCATAAGTATATCATCTTCAGATTTAAAGAAAAGATAGCAAAGAGTTTATGACAGAATTGTGAGAAGTGTTGTAATCTGATTTGTGACAGGTTTAAAGGTGAAATAAAACCTTCATTCTAACAGTTTAAAAAAAGATTTGTTGCAGACCTATACCAGACTTGTAGAACAGTTTAAGAGGAAGATTGATAGTATTGTTTGTAAAAAATAAGTTAATTAGTCACCTTGTGAAGGTGCAGATTTGACTGAAGGGTTGGTGCCTCTAGTGAGTTGGTGCTCACAAAATTGAATGAGGGGTTAGTGCCTCTACAAATTGTAAAACTATCTTACATATAAAGCATTTTTTATTGCCATGGTTTTCTCCCTATTTAGGGTTTCCACATAAATGTTGTGTACTTGTGTTCTTTGCATTTGAGATGTTACATTCTTTGTTTAATAAAGTTTAAAATTGAAAAAGTGTGTTATACTGATTCATCCCCCCCTCTCGGTATAACTTTGGGCCTAACACGTACCATAGTTCTAGGACTTTGCGAGTCCAAAGCCAGGTTGGCTCTGCAGAGTCCAAAAGGCTCTAGACTTGGACTCGGCCGAGTCTGGTTAGACTTGCCAAGTCCCGAGGGTCGAACTCTAGTGCACCCAGTTAAAATAAAAAGCAAAAAATAAATAAAAAAGTAAGTGATTTCACTTGACCAAAAGGTCATTATATTTGCCTCCCTACCCTAAAAGCTCATTTTTATTGTTTGAAAACACAAGGAGAGAAAAAGAGGCATTTGAGCAAAAATATTGAGGCATTGAAGAGCAGACTAGCAGATTGATTGAAGAGGAGATAGTGATTGGTGATTGTCTGTGCAAATTAGTAGCTTGCATTCAAGGATTTAAAGGAGTTAAAGAAGGATTTGGAGGAGGCCTCTACAAATTTGAAGGTGCATTTCTTCAATTTTGGAGCAAATTTGAAGTGGTAAGTTACATTTTTTTTGTTGTTTTTTGATTTTTTTACTTTCATATTTCCCTTTTATTGTACATTTCTTTTGGTTTTGTTTCATTTTATGCTGAAGGAAAAAATAAGAAACCCTAGTTTTGTTTTTTCTTTATTTTTTTATTTTTAACTTGATTAGAATGTGTAGATGCTGATTTTTTCCATTTATAATATATTGCAGCATAACTTTTCAGCCTACTAGTAGTGGTAGTGGTGCCTCAAAGGCAAACCCAGTTAGAAAGGATAAGGCTTGGAAACATGCCATCCCCGAATCAAAAAAAGGATAAGTAATATGATTTCATTGCAAAACAAAATATAGTGGGTGAGGTACTAACCGGTTGAAATACCACATTGCACAAATACAACGCCATGATGCCAAACCATGCAAAGTAGCACCCTAAGGCTATACGTGAAGTGCATGTTCAATTAGAGGAATTTGAAGAGAAAATAATTAAAAAGGAAGCAAATGGAAGAAATGGCAAACATTGGTGGAGAGGCTTCTTCAAATCCTTGGACTCCATTTCTTGCAACTGGAAGTAGTGGTAGTGTGAGTGTGAGCATTGGGCCTCGGATTCCTAAAAATAAATCCACATTAGATTCACTTTTTGTTCCAAGCACGACTCTGGGTGCCCAACCATTGTTTGAGAGCATGGATTGGAATAAGGAGAAGCATGACACTGCGAAAAATGCAATTGGAGATTTTTGGTTCTACAACACCGTTCCATTTCATGCAACAAGGTATTCATTGTTATTTTGATTTCCGTGTCTTGATTTTTTTGCTTTTAAAAAATAAAGAGTATGTCACATTGATTATTTTAATTTTTAAAGTCACAAGCAAAACTTAATAGTTAATAGTAAATACTTATTCTATTTATTTAATTTGTTTTAGGTTTCCTTATTGCCAAATTATGGTAGATGCCATTACTATTTGTGATCCAAGATTCAAAGCCCCTAATGATGAGGAGATAAAAGGTCCTATTTTGAGTCAAAAGGCGGCTGATGTCAAAGCCACAATTGTCGAGCAACATGAGGTATGCAGGAGGAAGGATTGCACCATCATGACTAATGGTTGGACTAACAAAAGAAATAGAACGTTGTTGAATTTTCTTGTCTCCTCATCAGGTAATTGTATTTTGTATTTTGTAAAGTATATTGATTTAGTGATTAAGTTTTTTAATTTTTATTTTACTAAATAGATTTTTTTTCTTTCTCAGGTAGCATAGTGTTTTTGAAGTCAATTGATGCTTCAGGAAAAATGAAAAATGTTGAAAATCTTTGTGGGGTGTTGGAGGAAGTGGGTGAGGAGAATGTGGTACAAATAGTGATAGATAATGCAGCAAATTATGTTTCTGCAAGTAAACTTCTTATGGAGAGGCACCCCACCTTGTTTTGGACCCCTTGTGTTGCTCATTGCCTTGACCTCATATTGGAGGATCTTGGCAAAATGCCCTAGATTAAAACATGTGTAGAGAATGCAAGGAATATTTGTAAATACATATATAATCATACCTAGGTCCAAGAATTACCCAATTTGCAACAAATTTTATCACGTTGCAATCCTTGCTTTAGTCCAAGGCCAAGGCCAGTTTGAAACGCATGTTTGTAAATGAGGAGTGGACCACATCATCATATGCAAAGTCCACTGTATGGATTGAGACGGCTGATTGGGTTTTTGATGAGCATAGCTTTTGGCAACCAACCAAGGAGATTGTGACGGTGATTTTCCATTATATTTTTGTTCTCATTTCCATTTCATTTCCTTATTTCATTTCTAATGGCCTCCTTCACCTTGTCCATGCCCTCATAATAGTTGTTGATGGAGAGAAGCCCACAATGGTCTACATTTATGAGGGCATGGACAAGGTAAAGGAGGCCATTAGAGCTATTTATTCAAGGGATCGGGCTAAGTACAGTCCCATATGGGAGGTCATTGATCAACAATGGCACAATCTACTATACAAGCCTATACATGCAGCTACCTACTACCTTAATCTGGCATTCCAAATTCGCTCAGATTTCAAGGCCAATGACAAGGAGTGGAATGGGCTCTACGAAGTTGTAGAGTGAATGTCACTTGATTCATCAGTTGGAGCACACGTAGTCTGTGAGATAGAGATGTTTAGGAATGCACAAGGAGACTTCTTTTCATGAGACATATGCAAGCAAAACCGGTCAAAAATGATGCCAGGTAAAAATCTATTCAAGGCATAGTTTAAAATTTAAATCTTAAACTTTTATATCTATGATTCTATTACTATTATAATAAACTCAAAGTTATAGAATAGAAATGATTTTTATTTTTTCTCGTTTCAGATGCGCATGGTGGGAGATGTTTAGTAATAAGGTGCCAAATCTACAAAGGTTGCAGTTCGTATCTTGAGCTAGCCATGTAGTTTTTTAGGATGTGAGTACAATTGGAGCATGTTCGAGCATATTCACTCCAAAAAGCGCAACAGGTTGGTAGTGCAAAGGTTGAATGATCTTGTGTATGTTCATTACAACCTTCGCCTCAATCACAGACAAATCTTGGGCATTGACACATCTCCTATCACTTTAGAGGAGGTTGATCCACAGACAAACTGGAACATTGAGGTTTATGATCCTATCTTCGACGATGAAGATTTGGAATGGATTGATTAGGTGGATTGAGAGGTAGAGGCAGTAGCGATGGCAGAGGAGAAGGCTAGAGCACAAGGAGACCCATCGGAGGACCACGAGGATGATGTGGATGTCACTGAGCCTGAGCCTGAGACACAGGCAGATATCATGGTTGCAAAACTATCCAAGACCTATCTTAGGCACACATGTAGGAGGGTTGCGAGGTCGAGTGATCACTGATATTGGCTCCTCTGCGCCTTAGACTTCTAAGCTCTAGCTTTTATTTTGATATATGTTTTGAATTTTTGATGCCATGGATTTCATATTCCATGAATTTTGTAGACATTTGACACTATTTATATTCTAATGTGTTATTTAGTTTAACTTATTTCCTTCAGCTCAAGCCTACAATATGCATTTATACTTATGTGATCTGTGTAAAGTTGTAAACTTGTGTATGTGTTCAAAGTAGCTTCTATTTGATGAGATTATTGTGTCTTTAAAGTTTATTTATTAAAGGATGCATGAAACAAGTTTTAAATCCTTAAAAAAATTTGAATTTCTTGGGTTTTTCAATTTGCCGAGTCTTGGCCAAATTTTTGCCGAGTCGAAGTCCGAGTCAAAAATCAACTTGCCAAGTCTGAGTCTTGTAATAGTGACACATACTAACATCATCATGACATCATCTCATTCATCCCATTCAAAGACATCCCAATCCATGATGGTATCACACTTACATCATGATGACATCATCCTATCATTTTGCTGGTGTTATTAGAAAATCATCCAAACTGGACCTCAAAAGCAATTGTGAAAGTTGGCTAGTTCAATTGATCTTCCCCACAAGTGTAATTCCAACAATTTTTTCCACAAATCATATTCAATAACAAACTCTTGCAAAGGTCCAATTGCACTTCCAAATCCCACAGACATTCATTTCGATATGTACAAGGTTTCGGCAAGGCACTAGAACATCCAAAATTCCATGGTGATGCTCTGCACACGTCTCTCGCCTACTCCCCTGAATTAATTTTGAAAATATGTTAGGGCACCAAAACTTCACACCCAAGTTTACTCCCAACTACCTACCATATTGTAGATATCACCCACCGACCATAATTCAATGCCCACATTATTGTTCAATCCGAGGCACCCATTTTGGGTGGGAATGATCTTATGTCATTGATCTAGTGGTACTGCAGATTAGGATTTAGCCTTGCTACTATTATATTGAAGATCATAATCAGTTTTTGAAAATTTTTGGTTCTTCTGGTGGCGACTTGAGACTACGCAATTGGAGGGTTCGTCTAGGGCTTCAATCATACCATGTCCAATTTCAAAAAGGCAATGAATCAGTGAAACAATTTCAAGATAAAATGCTACAGGTATTATGCAGAGAACATCTCTAGACTGTTTGCATGTCTCTGGGGAAATCTTCTCTATCACATTTGTTGACGTGATTGCATTGGACATTTGAGAATGTGACAACATTTTAAAATATTACAGGTATTGTAACAATCATCCGTTTGATTCATATGGATTAATGCAATTCAATTTTGAATCACTAAGTACGCTAGCACAATTAGATAGGCACCATACTTTGGTCCACATGACCAATCTCAAATCATTCAAACAAATCAAAACAATAAAGAGGTAGTTTAGGAATAAAGTAGTCTTTCATGTGCATCCATGATCATAGATATCATCTTGAGTGAGATTAAATGAATCTATTTTATGTGGGTTATGTCTGCACAGTTATACCAATTGTATATGGGTTTTATGCAACTAGTATTCCTTGACCTAGTAATATTTGGGGTTAAGAATGCAATTGTGTTTGGTTGTAATTTTTTATGGTTGTCCATTTTCTTTGATTTAAATACCTAGTGAAGTATACCCCTAGGAACATCGTCTTGAGTCTAAGCTAAACTCAAAGCATAGGAGAGATAACCCCCTCTCATAGAGTTTGACCTTTAACCCTCCACAATCTATTAATCAACTGATTTCACTTACACAACGACAACCCTCACCTTGTGAATGAGATTTCATTCTAGGAAATGGAGCAATAGTTTTGGAACCCAACAAGATCCACTACTTGTGGAGCTTTGAATTCACTAAGAATGGAGAAGAGACAAACCTCATCAACCAATCAACAACTTCAAAGAAACAAATGTTTCCCCCTACTCTAGGCAAACTTGCGATGTAATCCATTAATAAGGATTCCCCATTCTACCAAGGAATGAGGCAAGGCTGGAGCAAACATACAAGGTATGTGATCTTGTGTTTCATCCTTAGGCACTCTCCATATTTTTGTACATATTGCAATACATCCTCTTTTAGACCCTTCCAAGCACTACAAAATCCAATGTGCAAAGCAATCTTGAAACTAGTTACCACAAATCAAAGAATCATGAAGTGATGAATTAGTTTTTTTGTTTCAACCTAGAAACTAGCACTACAAAAATTACATTTGTGTACAAAGCAATCTCATACTTAACCTAGTATATCTCATCCTTGTCTCAAGTAGCAATTGTACCTTCAATCAACCATATTCCTAGTGGATCATCTTGGTGTACCCAACCAACAACTCTTCCTTTCAATCAAAGTTTGTTTAAGGCAAATAATTCAAACATCTACTACTCTATTACTCGTTCCCTTGACATACTCAATGGCACTATTAAATACTTGTAATTAACTTGCCCGATTTTGCTACCTACTATTGAGATTATGCTATGATAAGAAAAAACTCCAATTCTTGTGCTTCATGTAAACTATTAAATTTCCAAAAAATAAATATTGCTTGAATTTAGCTATTGCATGCATAACCGCCAACATCTCCTTATCATATACATAGAAATTACACTATATTTATATGTTAATTTTCAACTTTCAAATGATATGGATCACCCTTTTTGCATAAGAACAACCCCTAGTCTGTAATGTCCCCAATTTTTGAGGTGACAATTAATAAAATTGATTTTTAATGTTGTCAAAAATAAATGAAATATTCAAATGATAGCTTAATATTAATTAGTTTAATTAAATAATATTGGATGTGTCACTTTATTAAAAGTTCTTCAAATATGATTAATATTGAAGTTTGCCAAATTGGCCTAACCTTCTGGAAAGTTTCTAGAAGTCTTTATAAGGAGGTTGTTTGGTCGTGGCAAATCATGCTTTTGGATTTGATAAATGTTTGATGATGTCTGGAGACGAAAACCTTCAAGAGTTTGAATAAGGATTGGACGAAAACCTAGTTCTTCCTAAAGGGTGGATTCTTGACAGAGTCCACATCTGGGCAAATTTGTGAAGTCTCCTTTGGAGACAAATTTTTAAGGCTAGACTCAAAAATAAAGATACTTGCATCTATGTCCTATTTTGAAATAAGTTCATCGTATTCTGAATATTGTTTGGGGAATCAAAGTTAAATTTTGGAGCGAAAACATTATTATATCTAAAAAATTAATAGCTCTGGGAAATTATAAATTTTGACGCTCTTGAATACATTGGCTCTTCATTGTTTGCCAAGTCGTGGTTTTTTATTATTGTGGAAGGAAGCTTTATTTTAAGATTGCAAATTAATATTATATTGAGGAACCCGTGGCTTCCTATATTTTTATTGTTTTAGCGATTGTTTGCAAATGTTATTCAAGAGCCATAAGATTGTGGAATGTTCTTATCGGGGCATTGAGGGTCTTGAAGTATTATTTTTGTGTAGGCTGATTTATAACTTAAGAAGACTCTTCTAAGGTTCAACATATGAAAGATTTAATTCAAGCTACTGCCATGACATTTCTTTGAGCCGATATAATATTGAAGCAACTTTTTCAAGT